>NC_044031.1:561541364-561841364 GCF_901765095.1 Microcaecilia unicolor | reverse complement strand
CCAACCTGACCCCCAACACTTTCTCCCTACTCTGTTCCCAGCAGTCTCTGAAGAAGGGAAGAGGGTATTAGAGAATGAGAGAGGGACAACTGTGCAGCTGTCCGTGTTTCCCCCCACCAGTCTCAGAGCCCTCACCCTGTCCCAAACAGTTTGTTGCTTAGCAACAGAAAGAAAACAGTTTGTCACTTAGCAACAGCAAGAAAGAATGTTCTGACCTGCAGCCTATTCATTTAATGGATGGAGGTATTGCTCCCCCTCCCCTGAGTGCCCCCATGAACCAAATCGCTTCAAACTACACAATAACCTCGGCAACAGCAGGTAAGGTAGAGTCTGCATGCCGGGTTTGGTAGCCATATCTCTTTGGAGGCTGGAGGAGTTCGGACACAGACAAACAAACAAACAAACAAACAAACACACACACACGTCTGCTTTATACAGAGAGATTTATCAGGGGAACAGCTTCTGGGAAATATTTCAGAATTTCAATCAAATATCTCTTCAATAAATCATGCGGAAGTATTCCAGGGGTCTTTGGAAAGTTCAGCAGCCTGAGATTCAGTCTATGATTATGGTTCTCAATATTCTCAATTTTTCTAGGCATAGCAAGGTTATTTTTACAACAGATAACTTAAAATCTTGAAGGCTTTTTAATTCTCCTTGCATTTGATTAATTTGAGATGAAAAATCATGTTTAACCAGTTCTACTGCTTTAGTCAAATCTTCCATCTTCCTCCCCAGAGGATTTACCTCTCCAGAAGTTTTGGTAGTCGCAATAACCAATTTTTGCAACATTTTCAAAATCTGCTTGAGCGTATCCTCTGTGGGAAGCTGTGTAATCTCTATAGTTCCTGATGTCTTCTTGCTCAGGCCAAAAGCCTCCACTATGGTGCCCTCCACAGCAACAATCGCAGGAGGTACTTCGGCACATGGAGGAACCAAAGACGCTGGGGCAAAAGAGATGTTTCATGCCCCAAAGAGGTCAATTATCCTGCATCTAACCTCATCACAGGGCTAACATCTTCAGAAAATGGAGGAGTTCTGATGATGAAGTGGTCAATAGGCTGCTGGACTGAGGATGGCATTCCAACCATGGAGGGAGCGGTGTTTACCACCCCTTTCCTTTTCGTATGTGGCAACGAAAAATAGCAAAAAGGTACAATGGAACGCAGCTCTCACTCCAACCTGCTCTCAGCGTCTACACAGTGCCACCATCTTGGCCACTTCCTGGGACCTCTCTTGTCTTCCTCCAACAGTGATTTTCCAACAGGAAGAAATGTCTTTGTTTAAAAAAGAAGGATTTTTTTTTTATCTAGACTTGTTTCAGTCACATTCACGTTTCAAAAAGGTGCTCTGATTGAGCAGCTGACCACTGAAGGGATTTATACATGACCCCTCCTTAATTCACCAGTGATTGCTATCTTTCTCTCACTCCCCTGAAAGTGAATCCAGAAAGAAAAACTAGGCTCTATGTCAGCTGCAGGTATTATGGTTGTTTTGAACAAAGGTTAGAGGGGTGACCTAGTCGTCAGTGCAGTGGACTGTAAACCAAAGAATACAGGTTCAAATCCCACTTTAACTCCATTATTTTTTTTCTTGGTCTCCCTCCAGGAACAGAAAAATACTTACTGTACCTAAAGGTATAAGATACCCACAAATCTGAAGGCTATTGAAATGGAGTACATTCAAGTACAGTAGAGTTACAATGGGGATTGAACCTGTATCCCTTGGTTTACAGTCCACTGCATTAACCACTAGGCTACTCCTCTATTCTGCAAGGATGTTTGTGTAGCCATTATAATAAGAATGCTGTCAGACAGATGTCCCTGTGCCTTGTTTTTCTCAGGTTCTCAGGTTCAGAGCCTGCGGGGCCAGGCTCTGGAGCAAATGTGAGCCCTTGGGCTGCTGACGAAGAGCAACAGCAGCAGGCAAAATCCACCAACCAACGCTGGGCAAACACACCGGCACTGGCAGGGACTGCAGGCACTGCCCAGCGAGCCACAACACACGGACTGGAATTCCCCAGACTGGAGGACACTGGACTGGTACACTGGACTGCAATCCCCTGGACTGGAGGACACAGGACTGGAACACACACCGGACCGGCACACACTGGACTGGAGCGCACACCGGACCGGAACACACTGGACTGGAGCACACAGGACTGGTCCGTACAGCTTCACCTGCGCTTGGCCTCTACCCCCCCAAGGGTTGAGCCCTTGGGTTCGAGTGGCCTGCAGGACTTACCGGATACCGGATGACACAGGGACCAGGACTGGAAACAGAAGAGACAGCAGTGCTCCAAGGAACTGGACTAACCAGGGCACTCCTAGGCCTACACTAACAAAAGGACTTCCTAAGCCCTATACTAACAAGCTAAAAACAAAACTAACAAGCTTCCTAAGCCCTACTCTAGCAAGCTAGACACAAAACTAACAAGGTGCTTCCTAAGCACTACTCTGGCAAGCTAGATACAAAACTAACAAGGTGCTTCCTAAGCCCTACTCTAGCAAGCTAGACACAAACTATCAAGGTGCTTCCAAAACCAAGAGGGAAAAGCAGGGGAACCACAAGGGAAAAGCAGGAAAGCTAAACACACAGACACCAGTGCACACTGCACTAACACTAACCTGGACCTTAGCAAAAGCAAGCAGGGAAACTAGACACAAAGTCAGAAGTGCACACTGCACCACCCTACCTAAAGCAAACACAACCATTGCAAAGGCACTGAAGGAAAGAACACCACTTCCTTATCAAGGCCCTCCCAGATGATGTCACACTCCCTAGCCCCAGGCAACAGCACACTGACCCAGAGAGCACACTGAAACCCATAGAGGCCCAACCCACACCAATGCAGCACCGTGAAGCACTTGAAGCCAGTACACCCAAAGAGAGGTAGAGCTAACTCAGTCCACACACACAGCTGTAGTAAAGTGAAACAATTAGCCCCATGCTGGCAGCAGCCAGCACAGAGAGAGAGAGCTAGCTCAGACAGGACAGACACACGAAACAGAAGCCAGCTAAGCTGACCACCAGGAAAGAGGTAGGTTTGAGAGGTGTTATGACCATGATCATAACAGTTTTCCCTTGTTTATAATTTACATATTTCAGTTTGTAAAATGATTGTTCTGCATGGACGTCTCTAGTATAACGATGTCCTTCTCACATATTTCAAACAGGAAATCTGGATGTCTTTCAATTGCCGTGAGATGGATGTTTCTTTTTTGGACATTGCGAGTAAGACATCCCAATTCTGACTTGGACATTCTTTTGAAAATATCCCTTCACACGTGCCACGGAGGAGGTGCAAAAGCTGATGGGCAAATTTCTAGAACTGTACGTGTATTTCCATTAACAAAAGGAAAAATGCATGTATAATTTTTTGATCCACCCAAAATATAACCCCTTTGAATCTGTGCACTCCAGGCCATCTCCACTTGTAAGTGGACTTTTGAAAGCACCATTTATACTTGTATGTAATCTACCTATGTGAATGCCACTCTTACATATGGAGATGCCAAAAGATCTAAAATTATCTCCTTAGGCACCTCATTGAGGAGACTAATTTTAGTAGCTCACCTTTTATGATATTTCTCTTCTACTGAGAGATCCTCATGCCTACATGCATCTATTCAATAAAAGCTTACATTCTATGTCTATGGAAAAAAAATCTATATTAAATAAAATTCGTTATATGCTTACCTCAAACTACAGCAGTCCATCATAATGTTGTCTTCAGTAAACTTCTAATCAACATTGTTTGTGCAGGATATGAAATAGTTAACCACTGAAATCAAAGTGATGGATTAATTTAATGCTTTTGCTTACAAAATTATGATGATGGTGTGCTGTGGATGGAAAATACAGACAAAATGCACCGAGCATTATAGAGAAGAAAGTTAGTAGAGAACGAAATATATGCCTTTTCATTTAAATTGATTCACTAGAGAAAAAAATACAGGTTTCTCATTTTTAAAATGAGAAAAATAAGTTCACTTTTTTTGATATAACTTTAACTGTTATTTATATATTTTTTAGAATCAATAAACAAAACAAATGGTGTGTATGTGAACCTTTATTTAACTCATCAGTTTCAATAAGTCTCCACTGTAATTAAGCTGTTTGTCAGAGCTCCTTTGTCATCAGAGTTCCAAAAACTCTAATTAACAAAACTGGAGGAGTTTATGGGACCACCATGTACTTTTTAGGTACTAATCATTAGTTATATCTTTGGAATATCCAGGAATTTGGCACACAAATGAAACAACTGTAATCTGTGAAAAGTGGTTGATAATAGGATTTAAAGTGTTTAAAGTATATGCTGCTTGACATTTGCCAGTGTCTGCTGTTTACAAGGAAATGTTTATTTTTTTACTTGCATATGGCTCCTCGGTGCCTACAGTTTTGAACTGCTGGCACATCTCATTTATGTTGTAAGGATTAAACGAAATTATCTGAAGTTCCGTAAAAAAACTAAAAACCTATTTCATTGATCAGTTATAACCAAACTGTAGCTTATTCATGGGACATTAGGTCAGTTTATCTTACATTATTATTATGCACTCTGGAGCCCTATTTCAAAGCGGTGGTAAGCTCAATGTAGGCTTACCACGTGATAATCTGGAACTACTGCCAGCCGAATGCAGGTGCCGGTGGTAGTTCTGGCCCCAGCGTGTGCTATTTTCCATGCTAGGGAAAATCAGCCCGTATTTTTTAGCGTGGCACTAACCTGGCAGTGATCAGGCAGTGCCACATGCTACCTGGTTACCGCCGGGTTAGTGCATGAGCTCTTCCCGCCACCTCAATTGGTGGTGGTAAGTGCTCCCTCCCACATGGCCAGTAAAAAGGGCCTCAGCGCATGGCAAAAACAGCTCCTGCTGGTAGTGCAGCTTGGTAAAAGGACCCCTCACTGATGATTCATTGTAATTTTTTGTTGTTGACTTTTTCTCTTTAGACACCATGTTTTTAGGGGAAAACAGTGATATAAAAGCATAACATTGACACTGACATTGACATGTTGACCCTGTTGATATTGTAGACAATTTTGGTTCTAAATTAGATGCTCCTGTTGCATGTAACTGGCACATAAATGTCCATTCCTCAATATATTTTAGAGCCGGCTCTACATGGGCAGATTCTGTTCTAAAATACCAGCAGAACTTTAGATGTCCCAACCTGGAAATCTCAGTTCTGATTTGTTCTTCATTTCCAAAATGCCACTCTTAAGGTCTTCATATAAAGTTAGATGTCCTCCTGCTAAGAAATAGGGGGTATTTTACTAATCTGCAGTAAAAATTGGTCCTAGTACACCCTTCCCAGGCTTTTCCTGTGCTCTAAGGCCATTTTTACTGTGGCCAGTAAATGGCCGATTTTCCATTTTTTGAATTAACAGCCATGTGCTAATGTTGCCATTAGCACGGCCATTAAAAAATATTACCGCATGAGCACCTACTGCAGCCTATATTAAAGGTGGTAAGGACTCAGGTGTCAATCCTGCACTTTTCAGTTAACACATGATAATGTAGTTGTGCTAACTGATTAGCATAGAAACACCCACTCTTCATCCTCAGATATGAGCCCTCTGTGACAAAAACATTTTTAGTGCATGGTTTATATGCACAGATTAGGAAATGACCACAGGACACCTGTGCACATCCAGCGGTAAGCCACTTTAAGCTGTGATAAGCATGTAGTAATGCTTACTGCAGCTTAGTAAAAGGGCCTCTTAATTAACAGGAAATGAAAAGTAAAGTGTTTTCCTAAGCTGACCCAAAACACTGAAGCACTCTACCAAAGAATTTCAAATATTGATCAATTTTTTAATGCTTTAAAAAAGAATGTAAATCTTACTGTTCAATATATATTTTGTTTTGGAGTATCATATCTAGTTGTATTGTTTAATTGCCACATATTGGGTTCCTTTACAAAGATGCACTACCAATTAGCATGCGCTGAATGCGAAGACGTCTATGAAAATTGAATGGGCTTCTTCACATCTAGTGCACTGTTAATCGTAACACCGCTTTGTAAAAGAAGCCCATTATCTGGTAGATTTTTTAAATTCTAGAATTGGCATTGTATCAGTCCTGATTTTATAGAATGCCAATTCTGGATGTTGCAGATTCATATAAGCTGTCATCTACTGATATCATAAAATTATTCCTATCAAATTCCTTTTCCCTGCAAAATCCCCACCAGAGACAGAGGGCTAGTGTGGCAGCAGTGACTGCCCTGACTTTCTCCAAAGGGAGTGGAACAGAGCAGTATGACCCAATGACAGCCCAGCACCTTAGCTAGCCTTCTCCCTTTATGCTTTGGGCCAGAGCATTTTATTTTGAACCGTATAATTGGCAGTGCTACACTCTGGTCAGAAGAAATGAAATGGAAGGAAAAAAATTAGACTTGTGGGTTGTGTCCCTCTACTAGCAGGTGGAGATAGAGAGAACCTCCAAGGTTTGCTATATGTGGACCTGTGCAGCCAGCTGAACCTCAGTATTCTCTCTATCTAGCAGGTGGAGGGTTTAAAAAGCAAAACCATGTGCATGTAAGGACTGGATAAATGAATTAAAACGAAGTTTAAAGCAAATGCCCTTAATATGTAATACTTGGTAGCAATAATGAAACTGATGCGGGACCCGTGGCAGCATGGCTTCACTAGTGGCAGGTCATGTCAGATGAACCTGACAGTCTTCTATGACTGGGAGACCAAACAGTTGGATGTGGGAGGGGCGCTTGATGTGGTATACTTGGATTTCAGCAAAACCTTTGACATGGTTCCGCACAGGCGACTGATAAATAAATTGAGTGCCCTCGGTATGGAACCTAGAGTAACAGATTGGGTTAAAATTGGTTGAATGGTAGGAGACAGAGGGTAGTGGTAAATGGAGCTTGCTCTGAAGAAAAGGATGTCATCAGTGGAGTACAGCAGGGATTGGTCCTAGGGCCGGCTCTTTTTAACGTCTTTGTGAGCGATATCACGGAAGGGCTATCTGGTAAGGTTTGTCTCTTTGCGGATGATACTAAACTCTGCAACAGGGTGGACACCCTGGAGGGTGTGAATGACATGAGGAAGGACCTAGCAAAGATAGAGGAATGGACCAATATTTGGCAACTAAGGTTTAATCCCCAAAAATGCAGGGTCATGCACTTGGGTCGCAAAAATCCAAGGGAACGGTACAGTATAAGGGGTGAAGTGCTTCAGTGTGTGAAGGAAGAGCAGGACTTGGGGGTGATTGTGTCTGATGACCTTAAAGCTTTCAAAAAGGTAGAAAAAGCAACGGCCAAAGCCAGAAGGATGTTTTGGTGCATAAAGAGAGGCATGACCAGCAGGAAAAAGGAGGTGATAGTGCCGTTGTATAAGTCTCTAGTGAGGCCCCATTTGGAGTACTGTGTGCAGTTCTGGAGACCACACCTATGGAAAGATATAAACAGGATAGAGTCGGTCCAGAGGGTGGCTATGAAATTAGTAAACGGTCTTGAATACAAAAATTATAGGGACAGGCTTATGAACCTCAACATGTATACGCTGGCAGAGAGGAGGGAGAGAGGAGACATGATAGAAATGTTTAAATATCTCAAGGGTATTTATGTACAGGAAGAGAACCTTATCAAATGAAGGAGAGCTCTGGAATGAGGGGGCATATGACAAAGTTAAGAGGGAATAGGCTTAGGATTAACCTAAGGAAGTATTATTTCACAGAAAGGGTGGTGGAGGCGTGGAATGGCCTCCCGGTGGAGGTGGTGGAGTCTAGAACTGTTCCAGAATTTAAAAAGGCATAATAGAGGTATATAAAATAATGAGTGGAATGAAACAGGTGGATGTGATGCGTCTGTTTACGCTTTCCAAAAATACTAGGACTAGGGGGCATGCGATGAAACTACATTGTAGTAAATTTAAAACAAATCGGAGAAACCTTTTCTTCACCCAACACGTAATTAAACTCTGGAATTCGTTGCCGGAGAACGTGGTGAAGGCGGTTAGCTTAACAGAGTTTAAAAAGCAGTTAGACGGTTTCCTAAAGGACAAGTCCATAAACCACTACTAAATGGACTTGGGAAAAATCCACAATTCCAGGAATAACATGTATAGAATGTTTGTACGTTTGAGAAGCTTGCCAGGTGCCCTTGGCCTGGATTGGCTGCTTTCGTGGACAGGATGCTGGGCTCGATGGACCCTTGGTCTTTTCCCAGTGTGGCATTACTTATGTACTTATGTGATAAACATGTGGGATCGCTTAGGAAAAGCAAGAGTTGCTTTTAGGGGTTTTAGGGGTTACAGAGGATGAGCAGACTGGATGGGTCATATGACCTTTATCTGCCGTCATGTTTCTATGTTATTTAGTTACCTTGGCCACAGTATTAAAAAAAAATGTAAGGTCACTAGTAGAAGCTTGCATCTAATAGGGAGAAATGGTTGTTTTCCCTTATGTTGATTAAAGAACAGGTTGCAAGAAATATCAAGCAGACTACACTGGAGCAGCAAGTGCACCACCATGCAAGAAAGACCAAAGTTTTCTATTCAAGCAAGATCTACATTCCTAGATAAGTGTCTACACGTCACACCGTACAGCTTAATAGGGGACTTTATTTACATTTAGGGGTCCTTTTACTAAGGTGCGCTGGAAAATGGCTTGCGGTAGTGTAGGCGTGGGTTTTGGGCGCACACCGATCCATTTCTCAGCACGCCTGTAAAAAAGCCCTTTTTTAAAATTTTTGCTGAAAATGGACGTGCAGCAAAATCAAAATTTCCGTGTGTCCATTTTGGGTCTATGACCTTACCACCAGCCATTGACCTATCAGTAAAGTCTCACACGATAACCGGGCGGTAATGACCTATGTGGCACGTTTCTGATACGCGCGTGTGAAAATAAAAATGATTTTTTGGTCGTGCGTATTGGACACATGCCAAAAATGAAATTACTACAAGAGCCACGTGTTAGTCGGGCGGTAACTCCATTTTGGTGCACGTTGGAAATACCTGAAATCCAGATTTCTAGATTCATACTTCTTGAAAGTAAAAACTGGAGTCTGCAAGATAAAAAAAAACACAAAGGATCAATTTCTTAAGTAAAGCTTTCATGGTTAAAACAAAGTTTATAAAAGTAAACTTGACAAGTTTAAATACTTAGCTGATAATTTATGTTTGGTGAAGTTGCCTGAAAAGGTAAAACTTGTTTATAGTAGAATATACAATTTCTGGGAAATTTTAGGAAAGCAGAGTTGTTGTTAATAAAACATTCCATTTTAGAATAGTGCAATGTAGACACTTTTTGCACTTTTAGTGCAATTTAACACCTGGGCACTTTATTCATTTTTAATATGGCTGTTTTTTTAGAACTGGTTTTAACATATTGGCGAATGCCATGACAGAAAACTGTAAGCCACATTGATCCTGCAAATAGGTGGGAAAATGTGGGATACAAATGCAACAAATAAATAAATAAATATTTATTGACAAATATTTATTGCTATTTTTAAAGTGTATTTATTAACTAATTTTAAACCTTTATTACATTTTTGTGCAATAAACTATTTTAATTAAGAGTTCCAGTATGCAATAGCTTCATTACTCTTAAAACTTTAAAATATCTGAGGAAACAAATTGACAATCTTAAATTGCTCAACATACAGCATTTATAATCCACAGTTTCCTCAAACTTTCTCTGTAAATTCTTTAAGTCGTGAGTGTTTGGATGGAAACCCATACACCATGATTATACCATGTTACCACCTTTAAAAGCCTCACCACCAGGGAATCTACACTAAGGGTGGTTGAACAATTAAGTATAAACTGTGTTGTTTCTGACTTTACTTGTTTTGGAATTTGGAGTGCTTTGCGTACTGTGCAGATCTTTACTGTACATCTGCTGTCTGAGCATAGTACAGAAGAAAATGATTTATGTTACTTTTACTAGTATTTTTACTACTTATAGAATCTGGCTTTCTTGGGGGGAGGGGTCAAGGTGACTGCAGCACAGCAAGGGCTGGGCGCACCGAGAGTTGAGATGGAAATTACTTGCGTTGGGGACGTGCGTGAATGAGTTAGATTCCCACGGGAACAGGGGGAATGGATTATATTCCCCATGGGGACAGATGGAGACAGGTTAGATTCTTGTCCCCATGCAACTCTCTAGTCTAGACCTGTTTTCAGAATGAATAAGGCACAAAAATGTGCCCTATATGACCAGATGAGGGAATCAGGGATGACTCCCTCACTCCCCCAGTGGTCACTGACCCTCTGTCACCCCCAAAACATGTGAATAAAAATAGTACTCACCAGCCTCTGAGAGCCTCAGATGTTATAGCCAGGTCCATTAGAGCAGCATGTAGGTATTCAGAGTAGTTTGTGGTGGGTGAGGTACACTGTAGAGAGGTGGAACCAGGCCCATACCTCCAACAATGTATTACACTTGTGGTGGAAACTGTGAGCCCTCCAAAATTCACCAGAAACCCACTGTACCCACATATAAGTGCCCATTCACCCATAAGGGCTACTGTAGTGGTGTACAGTTAGTACATAAGTACATGAGTATTGCCATACTGGAAAAGACTAATTGTCCATCAAGCCCAGCATCCTGTTTCCAACAGTGGTCAATCCAGTTCACGAATACCTGGCAAGATCCCAAAAAAGTACAAAACATTCTATACTGCTTATCATAGAAATAGTGGATTTTCCCCAAGTCCATTTAATAATGGTCTATGGACTTTTCCTTTAGGAAGCCATCCAAACCTTTTTTAACTCCGCTAAGCTAACTGCCTTTACCACATTCTCTGGCAAGGAATTCCAGAGTTTAATTACACGTTGAGTAAAGAAAATTTTCTCCAATTTGTCTAAGTAGGGAGAAGTGGATTTTGGGTGGGTTTTGTAGGGCTCAGCACTTAACAAGCAATAATGAGCACTAACTGGCACTGAGTAGAATTTACACGCACAACTAACTAAGCGTATTCTTTAATGAAGTGCACTGAACTTCTAACGTGGGCAGGGAAATGGGTGTTTTGTGGGTGTTCCAAAATTTATACACATAGTTATAGAATATGGCCCAGTGCACATAAATCTACATGCTGGATTTTCAGCCACATTTTTGTTGGTATAAATGGATGCGCATAGTTTAGGCGCTGAGATATCAACTAGGTGTATTTTATAACTGGTGCCTAAATCTAGGCACTGATTATAGAATACGCTTAGTTGCTGATTTTTAGGCACCATATATAGAATCACCCCCTTAGATCTCCATTGCCCCAAGTACAATATAATACTAAATTGTGAGCCCATTAGGTACAGAACCAGTACCTGAAAAAGAAGCCTCAAACAAGTACCCAAGGAATACAAACTTGTTTACGCCCTCTAAAGGTGTGTGTGGTGGTGGTGGGGGTAGTAGAGTGTTATCTTCTGGCTATAAAGAAGCCCACACAGTTGGAGGGACACAACTATTGGGAAACCAACTTTTATCAATAAGCGTACGTGAACATTTCTATCCATAAGACCACTTGCTGAAACCACAATACCAGCAGCAGCCAAGGTTTTTAATCTTAATTCAGGATGGAGTACTTAACGTTTTTTTAAAAAAATGTTCCTACTTCTCATAGGGGTTTTAAATAGTCCTGTATTTGTAATTGAGAGTATTTTACATTCTTATACAAGTACCTTCCTTTCTTCAGTTCGTTCTAATTATCAGTTGACGAGATACTTATTGAAATGTGAGGATTATATAGAAAACAGGAACAAGTAGAGGCTGACCAAAGGATGTATCCAACACTGGAGTTGTTATGTAGAAATACTTTATTGATGCAGATACTAATGGACCCAACACCGTCTGTGTCTTGGCATATCACAACACCTACATCAGGGGTCAAATGAATAATTCATCAGCAAGAACCTATATTCAAAATCAGCAAATATCAAACTGGAGAACTGTGATTCAGTCAGACTGACCAAAAAACATACGCCAATAGACCGACACTAACAAACTCTGTGGGGTTTGTTCGTATAAAAAAAATACACAGTTGGGGGGAAGAGGCGGTGGTGGTTGGGAGGCGAGGATAGGGGAGGGCAGACTTATACGGTCTGTACCAGAGCCGGTGATGGGAGGCGGGACTGGTGGTTGGGAGGCGGGAAATACTGCTGGGCAGACTTATATGGTCTGTGCCCTGAAAAGGACAGGTACAAATTCAAGGTAAGGTATACACATATGAGTTTGTCATGGGCAGACTGGATGGACCATGCAGGTCTTTATCTGCCGTCATCTACTATGTTACTATGTTACTATGTTTCATAAATATAAGTCAAATTCATTGCAAGATATTAGGAAGTCTTAAGATATCTTGTGACATTTATGTTGGATCCTCACTTATTCTGGTTCCTGGATATTACATTAAAATAAGATCATTGGAAAATAAGGTTCCCATTGTTAGAGATTGGATTGAGGTTGAAAAACCTGGACAGTTATTTTGTGCAGAGACCAGGTTGAAGTCATGATAATTCGTTATTGAATGAGATTTGCCCAAATGACTACCAATGTTTGTCTGATACAAGAAAAGTTTAAAAAAGGTGGAGGTTTGGAATTAATATACAGTACCATTCTAATTTTAAGGTATCTCTTTTAGATTCTTTTATCTCTTCTGGTTTGGAGATTTTGGTCTGTAAGATTGAGGACTCCATACTGAATGATTCTTCCCCATGTATTTTGGTTTATAACCTCCCTGGGAAATGGCAACAGTCTCGTGATGATTTCTATGATTTTGTATTGTAGCTAGTTATACTGATACCTCACATAACACCATTTTACTTGGTGATATCAATCTACATCTGGACCCCCCCCCCCCCACACACACACACATATATTAATGATGTGCAAGCTAACTTAGATCATTGGACTACCATTTACCTCCATCTCAACCTACACACATTAAAGGTCATCAACTGTATATAATAGCTTATACCACCAATGTAACTAACAGTTTGACAGTTGAGATAGTCCAATGGTCGCCATCTTTATGGTAAGACCATTATTTATTGGATTTTGTATTAAGATGACACACTGGTGCCATAAAGAGCTTACAAAACAATCCCCAAGCTAAAAATACATTATATTATACAACTAGGGTAAAGCTGATGCCAAGCTCTTTTGGGAAAAAGAGAATACATATTATGCAAATGATTATGTAGAATTAGATGGATTAACTAATTGGGATATAGTGAGTAGGAATATATTAGATGATTTAGCCCCTCAGCAGACTAAAAAAGAAGTCCAATTATAAAAAAGCTAAATGGTTTAATTTGGAACTTTTATCTCTAAAGGAAACTTGTAGAAGATTGGAAAGACAATGAAAAAAACAGGGTCAAGTGCTGACAGAACTACATGGATACAAGCAGTAAACTTATATAAAAGAACGTTAACTCAAACTAAGAAGACTTGTTATTCAAAATTAATAGGCCATGACAATTTATGTATTAATAGTCTTTTTTTATTAGTTTATTTGATGTTGAACAAATTACTACATCCTCTGATTTTGTTCCTTCATTAGAACAATTAGCTCAGTTTTTTAGGGAAAACATTGTAAACATTAGATCACAATTTATCAGTAGTCAGTTAGTGGAACCTTTGAACTTTAGTTGTAGCTCAGATGGGGTCCCAGTAGACATGATTTGGCATGATTTTTATGAAGTTAGTTAGAGGGACATGAGTCAACTGAACAACAAGTTTGCTAAATCACATTGTCTGTTGGATTCTTGCCCTTCGAGTTATATGAAATCAGCTTCTTTATTATTTAAGCTTAAGATTCATGAATGATTATCAAATTTGTTATCACAAGGCTCCTTCCCTCCTTATTTGGTTAACATTATTCTAACTCCTATTTTAAAAATAGATTAGAATCTCAGACATTAGTTAGTAATTATAGACCAGTTCCCTCTATCCCCTTTTCTGCCAACTTATGGAAGCTATAGTTAGTCTTCAGTTAACACTATACCTGGATATATTTAATATATTACACTATTCACAATCAGGATTTTGATCCAATTTTAGTACAGATACGGTGCTATGTACATTAGTGTCTGATATTTATACTCTGTTGAGTGTGGGTAAAAAAGTACTTATAATGGAACTTGATTTATAAAGTGCATTTAACCTTGTGGACTATAATCTGTGATTAAATATTTTGAGTAATATTGGTATAACAGGAAATGTCTGGAACTGATTCCGAGGCTTTCTGGTAACAAGATCTTATGCAGTGAAGCTGGAGGGAGAACTATCAAAATAATGGAATGTGACTTGTGGGGTCTCGCAGGGGTCCTCCCTGTCCCCGGTTTTGTTTAATGTCCTTATGGCATCTTTGGGCTATCTATTGAAAGCTGCGGGCTATAAAGCCTACATATATTCAGATGATATCACCATATTGCTTCCAATAGATTATGACATGGTAATGGTAACTCTACAAATTGAAAAATGTATGGCTTTGATATCTACATGGATGTTTGAAAATTGGCTCAAACTCAATAGTGAGCAAATTTTCTTTTGATTGATAATCAAGATATTTCATTAAAACCATCTTCTTTAACATTGAATGGTTTAACTTATAAATTGGAAAAGTCACTGAAAATCTTAGGAGTTTGGCTAGAACATAATATGTCTTGGGAATTTCAGGTAAATAACCTTGTTAAGAAATGTTTCTGGATGATGAATACTTTGAGAAGGATTTGTACATATTTTACCTCAGAATCATTTCAATTGTTAAGTGCAAGAATTCATTCTTACAAAACTTGATTATTGTAACATTAGATATCTGGTTTGTACAAAATACCTACTGAGATGGCTTAGAACTATCCAGATTACCACAATTTTCCTTATATATGGTTTGGGTAAATTTGATAGAGTTTCTATATGCTATGAAAAGCTCCGTTGGTTGCCGACAGAGGCTAGAGTTCTTTTATAAACTTTGTTCTCTGGTTCATAAGATATTGGAGGGTTAAGCACCAAGTTCTGTGTTTTCCTTGATTACTACACATTTTTCAAAATATGATACTCATGGCAGATTTAATATACCTGCTCCCTTCTTTAAATGATTGCATTTTAATAAATACTTTACAGTTTTATTCTCTTACCAGTCATCTCAAATCTGGAATTCTTTACCAATTTTGATGAAATATCAGTCTAATTATTTACTTTTCATAAAATGTTGAAGACAAACTTATTTAGAAGATAAATACTTTCCAATTAGTTATTGAGTTGTAATTGTATGCTAATTTTTGCTGGACATTGTAAGATCCCAGTTTGGTCAACAGGTTTCATTCTATATTGTAATCCAAACTTAATTAAGGTGTTGAGGAGAGTATAACATTAACAATAACATTAGGTTTGATCTTCCTTTTTCCAATCTCACAAGATTAACAAAGGCAATGAATTGTCACCAAAGAAGAACCAAAGCGGTACATTCCTTTGTTCGTGTGCCTTTGGTTGTGCTCCACAGTCATATGCCATGGGGAAGCTCACTTTGAAATGTATAAGCATTGGTGCTGCCTAATGACACTACAGAAGGGGCTTGCTCACTCTTTTGCACAATATTTACCTTCCTGGAACCCCAACTAGACTCTCTATAAACTATGCAACATCAACTGGTCATCCACCAATGTAAGTAACACTTCTGTCTCACAGCTGTCACTTGGGGGCTGCAGTGGCACTCCCTGATGACACCATGGAATGGGTCAGCCCACTATTCTAGAACTTTGAGTGATTCTAGGCACTTGTGAGATCCCAATAATTGTGCTGTAATTGTACATTTGTTCACTGGGTGAAATGGTTTCCTTCCCAGGAAAATCTGAAAAATACAAATAAGTGAAATATTTTAAGGAAAGGTCTTGATCCTGTACAACTTTAACTAGAATCAACTATTTGAGCTTAAAAGAGATGCTTATCTAATACTGAAGTTTATTGTGTAAACCTTGTTAAAAAATGAAATTCATGGTAGTAATGGTAAAAGAATGGATTACAAATTATTTCTTGTGTTGTGTATACTGTGCAAGTGAATTGACAGACATTTACAGAAATTCTTTACTGGTTGAGTATAGTTTCCGGAACTATCGTTAACTTATCTGCTATCCTGATTGTTTTAACTGACTTCATATACCACCCTCCAACCTATTGGAAGGCAAGAAATAAAATTTGTGGAATTCTTGTTTTGGGTTGGGTTCTTGATCAGGTACTATATAATTCAACTAAGTTTTTAATTTTCTGCCCTAGCCCCTCTTCTTCACCTCTAGAAGATGCCATGTAGGGGTGGGGCTACACATTGTTAAAATAAAGAACTGTGGGATTGTGGGGAATAGTGCTAGGGTGTTCTTTCTCAATTTAACATATGAACATAAGTGTTGCCATACTGGGACAGACAGAAGGTCTATCAAGCCCAGTATCCTGTTTCTAAACAGTGGACAATCCAGGTCACAAGTAACTGCAAAGATCCCAAAATAGTAAAACAGATTTTATGCCGCTTATTCTAGAAATAAGCAGTGGATTTTCCCAAGTCCATCTTAATAAAGGCTTATGGATCTTTCTTTTAGGAAATTATCCAAACCTGTATTTAAAACCCTGCTAAACTAACTGCTTTACCACATTCTCTGGAACTTAAGATGTGTCTGCAGAACCCATACGATTGTAAAAAAATTATGTATAGAGTAGATCAGTTACTAGAGCCTGAAGTTAACTAATTCTGTGCGTGCTGAAGTTACTGCCACCAAAAATCAGGCATTCCAGGTCAGGAACTTCATGTCACAATACTCCTGTGCCTCAAGGAGTACTCTCGTCTGTCAAGTTAAAATGATACTGATGTGTCTATGCCCTTTCATTGTCATCATATGGCATAATTATAAGAAAAAAGATATTCTATCTGATCTATTGAATAAAATGTTAGACATCTTCTTAAATTTACAGTGGTTCTATAGGAAGCTTTTCTGCAAAAATGTGTCCTGAAAATTATAGGCTGAAAACCCATTGTTGCTCTCCGTGGTGTAGTATCATTTCCTAAGATTATTTCATCAAAGTTTTTCACTTCAGAAATAAATAACAGACAATATTTCACTGAATGTCCTATGATCTTTCCATATGGCCAAGGTCCTTAATTAAGCACTCATTGAAAGTAAATTAGTTAATTAAAATTGACCACTGCTTCCCACAGAATGTAATCAGAGCAAGATTTACAGACGGAAAACATCCTGTGGAGTCAACAACAGTGTTTGTTCTGTCAAGGAAACAGGGCCATTAATAAAAGCTCTTAAATGCTTCATGCTGTCAGATTCAGTCATGTACCTATCAACCAAGCATTAATGGAAATGAAACACATACTTCGAGCAAGCTACTACAATTTAATCCAGCATCAATAATCTTTACCCAGCAGTGCTTAGTTAAGATCACGCTAGTTTGCAGAGATGCTATTTGCTTTGCCAGAATTGAATTGTAATATAAAGGGTAGCTGTTGTATTCCCAGAAGTTTCTTCAACATTTGCAGCCATCAACTTGACTTGATAGCCATCGTGCAGCAATTCACACCCGAGGAATTATCAGTATTCCGAGGAATTATCAGTATTCCATAACCCTCCTTTTCTCATTCCACTTTTATTTTTATGGTCTATTTTAGTTAAGTGAAGAAGCGAGTCTGATCACACAAAATATTGTGCAGGGGAAAAAATGAGAGAGAACAGGGGAAAGACCTCAGAAAAGGTGACACACAGCAAGACTGCTGTAATTGTTTCAAAAAGAAAAGTCACCGTACCTTCTTCAATCATTGGTCTTAAAACCTCCCTCCTCCCTTTGTGTGGAAATATTTTTTTCAAAAAATTATTTTAAGATATGCTCAATATGCTTCAACAAAATTGTAGAGACTCAAAAAGAAAAAAAGACCACTTAGCTGGTTGCAGTGTCTTAGATAGGCATCCACACCTGACAGACCCGTTTCACCGAGGGGCTTCTTCAGGGGATAAGGACGCCGAGCTGGCGATCACTGCTCTAGTGGATCCTTATTAAGTCATTCAATGAATCGGACTGGCTGCCGGCTCAAGTCCGATTCAACAAAAATTACCCAACACCAACAAAAAAAAACTTTATGCAAAGCACTGACTCCTCAGTGGCAACACTCTTCACATAAGCCTCTCACTCATGGCTCAACTAGCCTGGTCATCGGATCAGTATCATGCTTTGACAAATTTTGATGATGAAATTTAGAATCATTTATTTCAAAAATACAAAAACTTAAAAGCATTATAAATGTTTTAGTAAAGAGCACTTATCTAAAGTCACAGACCGACCGACATTGGCCATGTTTCGCCAATCGAGGTCACAAGTACCTGACAAAAACCCAATTAGTAGCAACATTCCATGCTACCAATCCTAGGACATGCAGTGGCTTCCCCCATGTCAATCTAAATAACAGATATGGACTTTTCCTCCAGAAACTTGCCCAAACATTTTTTAAACCCAGATATGCTAACTGCTATTAACACATCCTCCGGCAGCGAATTCCAGAACATAATTATTCTTTGATTGAAAAAAATATTTCTTCCTATTTGTTTTAAATGTATTTCCATGTGATTTCATTGTGTGTACCCTAGTCTTTGTACTTTTTTGAAGAGTGAAAAATTGATTCACTCTTACTGTTCTATACCACTCCGGATTTTACAGCCCTCAATTATATCCCCCTCAGCTGTCTATTTTCCAGCCCTAACCTCTTTAGTCTTTCCTCATGCGGGATGAGTTCCATTTATCATTTTGGTCACTCTTCATTGAACCTTTTCTAATTCCGCTATATATATTTTTTAATTACGGTGACCATAATTGAACAGAACACTCAAGGTGAGGTTGCACCATGGAGCAATACAGAGGCATAATATTCTTGGTCTTATTTTGCATCCCTTTCCTAATAATTCCTAACATTTTGTTTGTTTTTTTGGCCACTGCCGCACATTAGGCAGAAGATTCAGCATATTGTCTACAATGACACCTAGATCTTTTTCTTGAATGTTGATTCCTAAGGTGGGCCCAGCATCAGGTTTGTGCATTCTTTTCTTTGTTACTGTGCACAATAAAAAATCCAAAAATTCTTATCTGAATGTCCACTTTCAAAGGAATCCAGAAGTCCACTGTTCTTCAGCTTCAAATTCTTTCAATCTACCGAGTCTCAGTACTGTGCACAGATTTAGAAACTCGAGTTTAAAATTTGGGATTTTAGCCTTTAACATATTATTATCTTTACAAGAGATATTCAGTTGTGAGACTTATGATTCCCAGTTTTTTGGGGAGCGATAGTTTTTTCTCCATAAAGGAGTTGTTTTCTTTTGCTCTAGATTTCTGGGTGTATTTTAAATACCAGTAATAGTAGCCATTATAGGGCTTGTGGCAGTTTCAGCTTCCCCCAGACAGCTGAGGTTTTGTTTGACTAAAAATTATCTTTAGTCTGGCTTTATCTCTCACAGAATGCAGGAAAGTCCCACATAAGTATACACTAAGGCCACTTTATACCACAACTTAGTGAAAGGACCCCATTGTGAGTTGTAAAAAATTGTCTATATGGAATTATGATGAAGCCCAATGTGATAAGATTTTGATGTATGTTATGAGTGTTTTTGGTTTCAGCTCCACTTTTCAACAACAAATTTTATGATTAACTTTATCAACTTACATAAAATAGGAATTTTTTTTTTACTTTTCGTGTATGTGTCCTTTTATTTGCCCCAACATGTAATATAAGAAATCTAACACATACGTCAATAAACCTATGTTAAAAAACACATTCCTCAATCCAATCTTCTCGATGCGTTTTCTACTAAATCTGCCTTCATCCCGACTTACTACTTATAACTTATAATTGCTCTCTTGCATTGTGTCTTTATATTTTATGCTGAAATTGTTTTAAGGGTGCATTTATTATTAGAACTGTATTTTGTACCTTCATTCTACTGCAGTGTTGCCTATTATTGTAATGTAATCAATTTGGTTCCATTGTATTTGGTGACTAATAGAAAGTGTGCCTTTAAAGGGTGGGGAAGCTTTGTAGAGACTATCGGTAAATCCAGAAAAGAGAATAGTTTTGTTTTGGAGTGCTGCTAGAGAGCTAAACATTGAATTTTCAGACTGTAGTTTGGTTTGATTCAGAGATTCTGTGTGTCCTTCTCTTAATATTTCCTTGATAGCCTGCTAACTTTACCTCCATCTATCATATAAAGAAACCCCTCACTTTCTTTTCACCTGCAGAGGTTCTGGCCTCTGAAAAGTTTCTAAATCTGTCTTCATCTTGACTTTATAGTCCCTCCCTACCCACCTTTCTCTCACCCACCCCTGGGTTAACTCTCCCTATATAGGCAACTCAAGATCAAGTATCTTCAGTAAACCCTATATTAGTCAATCCTATTCATTTATATCCCTTAACATTGGTCACCTTTTCACACTTGTGAAACACATCAACATGACCGTCATTCAATGTAATACATATTGTTCCCTAGTCCTAAGGCAAACCACCTGGAGCCTTAGAGCTTGCCCCATCTGTGTCCAAATATCAGCTATGAAAGATGAAATCAACAACTTCAAGAAGGAATTGGCTACAATTAAGGAAGCATCCAGGATTAGCCAATTCCCAGCCAATTTACCACCAGCACTGCCACAGAGAATAAAGCAACAGAGGAATAGAAGGGTCACAGTAGTCTTGGAGGCATTCACCCTCTCAAACTTTGTCGTTATATAATTCCTTTGCTGCAGTGGAGTATTATGATGCTCAGTAAATAAGCACTGATGTGGAGCCAGAAGTAAAGAGTATAACACAATATAAAAAGAAACATCCACAAAATAATAAAAGACTGATGCAAACCAGAAACAATGAGAGATCGGTGCAAACCAGAAAATTCTTACTGCTAGGAGACTCCATTATCAGAGGCATTAACTTAGGAGCACAGTTTAAAGAACCCAACTTAGTGAAATGCCTTCCATGATCCTGAGCCACCAGAAGTACCAACCAAATACTTAGCATGATATTATTTATTTATTTGTTACATTTGTACCCCACATTTTCCCACCTATTTGCAGGCTCAATGTGACTTACATAATACCGCAAAGGCGTTCGCCAGTCGGTTGATAAGAAATACAAGGTTGTATTGTGGTCGAATGAGGTAGGTATGTGTCAGACACCTTGAAGATCGAAGGGAATTAAGATTGTATATGAGAGAAGAATAAGGATTCTAATACTGATGTTGTAATCCATCTGGGGACAAATGACCTGGTCAACAATAGCAAGTTTAGGGGCCATTTTACTAAGCCATGTAAGCATCTACATGCGCTCAACGTGTGTCAAAATGGAGTTACCGCTCGGCTACCGCGTGGCTCTTGCAGTAATTTCATTTTTAGCGTGCGTCCGATACGCGCCTCTGAAAATAATTTTTATTTTCATACGCATGTATTGGACGTGTGCCAAGTGGCATTTGACATGCATAGGTCATTACTGTCCGGTTACTGTGTGAGAATTTACCGTTAGGTCAATAGCTGGTGGTAAGGTCTCAGACCCAAAATGGACGCGCGCCAATTTTGATTTTGCCGCACATCCATTTTTGGCAAAAATTTTAAAAAGGCATTTTTTGCAGGTGCACTGAAAAATAGTTCTGTAGACGCTCAAAACATGTGCCTACTCTACTGCAGGCCATTTTTCAGTGCACCTTAGTAAAAGGACCCCTTAGAGCACAAAGAGCATTCCAGAAGCTTGGAGAGGGACTCAAGTCTTTGTTTTGGACTGCAACTTTTTCTGAAGTAATTCCTACATGTGGGAAGGGACAGAAAAGACTATATAAAGCAGAGGAATTCAATAAGTGGCTGGAAGCTTGGTGTAAAGAGGAATGTTTTAGAAACATAGGAGGATGGGAAAATAACAGGCTGTACTGTAATGATGGGCTACATCTTTCTGTGACAGAAAAAAGGATCCTTGGGGAGAAATTCAGACAGTATGTTTCTAGACATTTAAACTAGAGGGTGGGAGTGACAAAAGGAAACAAGGGAACTCAGAAAGTCACCCCCCAGAAAAAAAAAACATGATGGCAAAGGCAAAATAAACAGAAAAAAACACCCAAAAACACATAGCACATGGAAAGCAGTGAGCACAAATGCTCATAGTCTAAGTAAAAAAGCTTCAAAATTTGCAAGTCCTGATGTTTGAGGAAAACTTGGATACTGTTGGTATTACAGGGACATGGTTCAATGATTCCCATGAATGGGATGCAACTATACCAGGATATAATCTTTTTAGGAAGAATAGTGAGGGCCGAAGAGGTGGAGGAGCGGCGTTGTATATGAAAAAAAAATATCAGAGTGTCTGAAATGTGGGGAACCTGGTGAAAGGAATAGGCTATATGAATCATCCTGGAAAGAGATGATGGAACCTATATCCACACGGATATTATCTACAGTCCTCCGGCACAAATGGAGAAACTGGAAAAGGACCTGATAGAAGATATTCATAAACTTGGTATGAAAAGGGAGGTGCTATTGTTGGGAGATTTCAACTTGCCTGATGTGGATTAGAATGTCCTGTCGGCAGAACTGGGAAGAAGTAGAGAGATCATGGATGCATGTCAAATTGCCTTGCTCAGACAAATGGTGACGGAAACCACGAGTGAAGGGTTAATGCTGGATCTACTGCTCAAAAACGGAGGAAGTATTTCCAATGTCCACGTGGGTGCCCACCTAGACAATAGTGATCATCACACAATATGGTTTGATATAAGAGCAAAAGCGGAGTGTGGACACACAAAACTCAAAATACTGGATTTCAGACATACTGGTTTTGGTAAAATTGGAGAATACCTGAAGAAGGAGCTGATGGCAGAGGTAGGCATTGCAGAAGTGGAAGCGCAATGGTACAAGCTGAAAACTGCTATAAATATGGTAACTGATCTTTACACAAGAAAGTAAACAACTACAATGTGGCTTTTCAGGGGCATTCAAAAACTTTAGAAATTTAGAACAAGGACAGGGCTGGGTAGACTTCTATGGTCTGTGCCCTGAAAATGGCAAGGACAAATCAAGATCAGGTATACGTATGAAGTGTCACATCATACCATATGTAATTAATTTATCTTGTTGGGCAGACTGGATGAACCATACAGGTCTTTATCTGCTGTCATCTACTATGAAACTATGGGGGCTCATTTTCAAAAGAGAAAAACATCCAAAAAGTGGAATAAATCTGCATTTGGATGTTTTTCTCACAAAAATGTCCAAAATGGTATTTTCAAAACCAATTTTTAGACATTTTTCTATGAAGTCCATCAGAAGTGCGTTCAAATCACAAGGGGGAATGTCAGAGGCATGAAAAATGTGGGATCAGAGCATTTCTGACACTTACGTGACGTAACATAGTAGATGATGGCAGAGAAAGACCTGTATGGTCCATCCAGTCTGCCCAACAAGATAAACTCATATGTGCTACTTTATGTGTATACCTGACCTTGATTTGCATCTGCCATTTTCAGGGCACAGACCGTAGAAGTCTGCCCAGCACTAGCCCCGCCTCCCAACCACTAGCCCCGCCTCCCACCACCGGCTCTGCCACCCAATCTCCGCTAAGCTTCTCAGGATCCATTCCTTCTGAACAGGATTCCTTTATGTTTATCCCACACATTTTTGAACTCCGTTACCTTTTTCATTTCCACCACCTCCTGCGGGAGGGCATTCCACCACTCTCTCCATGAAAAAATACTTCCTGACATTTTTCTTGAGTCTGCCCCCCTTCAATCTCATTTCATGTCCTCTAGTTCTACCGCCTTCCCATCTACGGAAAAGGTTCGTTTGCGGATTAATACCTTTCAAATATTTGAACGTCTGTATCATATCACCCGTTTCTCCTTTCCTCCAGGGTATACATGATCAGGTCAGCAAGTCTCTCCTCATACGTCTTGTAACGCAAATCCCATACCATTTTTGTAGCTTTTCTTTGCACCGCTTAAATTCTTTTTACATCCTTAGCAAGATACGGCCTCCAAAACTGACCACAATACTCCAGGTGGGGCTTCACCAACGACTTATACAGGGGCATCAACACCTCCTTTCTTCTGCTGGTCACACTTCTCTCTATACAGCCTAGGCATTGAGCATGATGATCCCTTGCTCCATCTCTGGACATCAAGCATTGTTGAGCATTGCTCCGTCTCTGGACGTTGAGCCTTGTCGACACTTGCTCCGTCTTTGGACATAGAGCCTTGTCGAACCTTGCTCTGTGTCTGGACATCGAGCCTTCTCGAGCCTTGCTCCATCTCTAGATGTCTGGCCTTGTCGAGCCTTGCTTTGTCTCTGGACATCTGGCCTTGTTGGCCCTTGCTCCATCTCTGGACGTTGAGCCTTACTCCGTCTTTGGGCATCGAGCCTTGTCAAGCCTTGCTCCATCTCTGGATGTTGAGCCTTGTCAGGCCTTGCTCCGTCTCTGGACGTTGAGCTTTATCAGGCTTTGCTCCATCTCTGGACGTTGAGCCTTGTCAAGCCTTGCTCCGTCTCTGAATGTCAGGCCTTGTCGAGCCTTGCTCCATATCTGGACAACGAGCTTAAAAATAGTTTTTAAATACCTGGTGGGGCTGCGGGCACACGGAGTAGCATCAGGCTACCTTGGAGACAGCATTGAGAACTGCAGGCTCATGGACAGAGCCGTGCAGCTGAAGGTGTTTTAATGTATGCAGAGAAAAAAAGAATTGCCAGCAAAAGAGACTTTTAGCAAGGTAAGAAAAGCTGGAGAAATAGATTTAAATGTTGTTTTCCCTTTATTTTCAAATATATGTTTTGTATGTGTAAAGGGAATTATAAGTGCAGCACGTGCCCAGAACTTTGACGGAGCTGCATCTAGGGTTCTGTCAGAGTCCTGGGCAGGGTTTTAAAACTGTTGTGTTGGCAGTTGGGAGGGAAGTGTTTAAGAAAGTAGTTGTGTGGGAAAAGTACTGAGAAAGAAGAGTCCTTCTCAGTCATTTTGGTGATTTTAAATTGAGTTTTAGTCTTTGGGGCCCTTTTACTAAGCCTCGTAAGCGCCTACGTGCACCCAACATGCACCAATTCTGAGTTACCGCCCAGATACCTGTGGCCCTCGTGGTAATTTAATTTTTGGCATGCATCGGCTATGCATGTCTGAAAAAATATTTTTTATTTTCTGGTATGCATCCATTATGCGCGCCAAGTGGCATTTGACACATGTAGGTCATTACCGCCCAGTTACTGTGTGAGACTTTACCGCTAGGTCAATGGCTGGCAGTAAGGTCTCAGACCCAAAATGAATGCACAGCAATTTTCATTTTGCCACATGTCCATTTTCGGCAAAAATTTAAAAAAAGGCCTTTTTCAAAGGTGCGCTAAAAAATGATTCTGCGTGCAACCAAAACATGTCTACAGTACCGCAGGACATTTTTCAGTGCACCTTAGTAAAGGAACCCCTTTTGACTGGAGTGTGTATGGTTTAGGATAATTTTGGAAGCCTCGTGTACTTTATGTATTCAAGGAAGTGTGATTGAGAAAAAGTGGGACATTCTTGGGACAAAGTTAGTTTTCTTTGATTTGTCCTTAAATGTAAACATAATACAGGAAAGGCTCTGGAAAATTAAAAAAAGAATAGTTTTCATTGCTCAAGCCGTCAGAAGACATTGGTTCTGCTATAAAAAAAATATACTGACAGATTTTTAAATAAAATATTCTAAGGGTCAGCACTATCAGGCTGTAAGATACTACTCTGGAGGAAATTTAATAGAGAAATTTCTAATCATCTGTCAAAGTCTGTTCTGTGAGGACTTTAAATAAATGTTGGGCTTCCCTAACTCAAAGTAAGAGGGGGAGATTGTGTCAGAGCCTTTATGTTTGAAATGATTGCCTAGCCTTATTAAACTTGTAGTGGAAGGCTTTGGCTAGCAGAGAAGTAAACAGTGACATTTAAATGGTAAAGTCACTGACTTAAAGAAGTGTTAGTAAAGGGAATCAGTGTTGAGCTGGCTACCTCTGAGCGGTGTTACTCAGTTCAGTAGCAAGTTTATTATTAACTTATTGCTAAAGCATTTGTTGCAAGTTGAAGTCAATTTTGAACTGATCATTTGTGGAAGCTATACTTAGTTCAGTGACTAGTTTATTTAATGTTCAGCAACCTTACATTGTAAAAAAAAAAAAAAGTAGAGCAAAGCAGTAAGGGGTCCTTTTACTAAGGCACGTGGAGGGGCATAATTGAACGGCGCTGGCCATCTATATGGCCGGCGCTGCAAAGAGCAGTCCCGAACCGTTTTATCGAAAAAGATGGCCGGCCATCTTTTGTTTCGATAATACGGTTGGGGCTGGCCAAATGTTTGAGATGGCCGGCATTAGTTTTAGCAGATAATGGAAAATAATGCCAGTGATCTCAAACCTGGCCAAATCCAAGGCTTTTGGTCATGGGAGGAGCCAGCATTTGTAGTGCACTGGTCCCCCTCACATGCCAGGACACCAACCGGGCACCCTAGGGGGCACTTCTAAAAAATAAAAATAAAAATAGCTCCCAGGTGCATAGCTCCCTTACATTGGGTGCTGATCCCCCCCAAATCACCCCCAAAACCCACTCCCCACAACTCTACACCATTACCATAGCCCTTATGGGTGAAAGGGGGTACCTACATGTGGGTACAGTGGGTTTTGGAGGGCTTAACAGTTACCACCATAAGTGTAACAGGTAGGGGGGATGGGCCTGGGTCCACCTGCCTGAAATGCACTGCACCCACTAAATACTGCTCCTGGCACCTGCATACTGTTGTCAGGGAGCTGGGGATGACATTTGAGGCTAGCATAGAGGCTAGCAAAAAATATTTTTTGTTTTTTTTTTGGGTGGGAGGGGGGTTGGTGACCACTGGGGGAGTAAGGGGAGGTCATCCCCGATTCCCTCCGGTGGTCATTTGGTCAGTTGGGGCACCTTTTCAAGCTTGGTCCTGAAAAAAAAGGGACCAAGTGAAGCCGGCGAAATGCTCTTCAGGGCCGGCTTTCTTTTTTCCATTATCGGGCGAAGCTGGCCATCTCGTCATCATGCACACATCCTGCCCCTGTCCCACCTTCGCTACCCTACCAACATGCCCTCTTGAAGTTTGGCCGGCTCCGCGACAGAAAGCAGTTGGCGCCGACCAAAATTGGCTTTCGATTATACCAATTTGGCCGGGTTCAGGAGATCGCCAGCCATCTCCCGATTTGTGTCGGAAAATGGCTGGCGATCTCCTTTGAAAATAAGCTGGATAGGCGCCTACACGCGTATAGCACACGTCAAATTGGAACTACCACCTGGCTACCGCATGCCCTGGGTGGTAATTCCATTTTTGATGTGTGTTCAGTTTACCCAGTGGTAATCAGCAGAGTACGCGTGCTGACAATTATCACCATACCGCTAAGTCAATGGGTGATGGTAAGGTCTCATGCCAAAAATGGACATGCTGGTTTTAATTTTGCTGCACGTCCATTTTCGGCCACAAAAAAGGCCTTTTTTGTAGGCGCACTGAAAAATGGACCTGCGTGCATCCAAACCACGCGCCTACACCAGCGGAGGCCATTTTCGGTGCGCCTTAGTAAAAGGGCCCCTCAGTGAGTCCAAACAATTGTGCTGAATGTGGGAAATAAAATTGGGTGGGTTTAGAAGGGACACTTGAATTAATCATTTATGTTTTCCTAGTTAGTTTGGGATGATATAATTTTTGGGGGTAATATAGTAAGTCTTAGCATAGCTGCAGGGTATTGCATTTTTGGTTTGCTAAAGTCAGGTAGTAGGGCTCCAGATTGGAGAGTCCTGAGAGAGAGAGTGAAGGCCTATGAGCTCCAACAAAAGAAAGGAGAAGAAAAGAAGTTTTACAAGAAAAACCAAAGAGAACAGAGAAAGGTGACAAACAGACATTTAAAACAACATATATTAAATTCAAATACAGAAAGATATACTTACCTGAGAGACTAGAGTCCTGGAGTGAGTATTAATCCTGGAAAAGAAGAGATTAAAACAAAGTATCAACTCTTAAATTGGAAATTTTATTTCAGACACTAACATTTAGTTAAAAAGAATTACAGATGAATTACTTATACTACTACTACTACTACTACTTAGCATTTCTATAGCGCTGCCAGGGTTACGCAGTGCTGTACAAGTTTAAACATGGGGAAGGACAGTCCCTGCTCAAGAGAGCTTACAATCTAAAGGTAAAAACTATGTAGTCAGTGTAGGTATCAGGAATGGGAAGGTGGTTAGGCACCAAAAGCAAGGGAGAAGAGATGGGCCTTGAGTAAGGACTTGAAAATGGACAGGGAGGGCGCATGGCGTATGGGCTCAGGAAGTCTGTTCCAGGCATAAGGTGATGCGAGGCAGAAGGGGCGGAGTCTGGAGTTAGCGGTGGTGGAGAAGGGTACAGAAAGGAGTGATTTGTCCTGAGAGCGGAGGTTACGGGTGGGAACATATGGGGAGAGGAGGGTAGAGAGGTAATGGGGGGCTGCAGATTGAGTGCACTTGAAGGTCAATAGGAGAAGCTTGAACTGTATATGGTAGCGGATCGGGAGCCAGTGAAGCGACTTGAGGAGAGGGGTGTTACTTATCTGATATATGTTTTCCTAGTGCTGTTCAAATATTTTCTGTATTGTTATTATTCTTAGTTTTGTAAACTGGATCCAGTTAGGTTGTTAAAGCAAAGAAAGATTAAAACAAATATTTATTAGATTACAGTGTTACTGAGTATCATTTAAAGTGATTTTAAAAAATGGAGTTTGCAGACTTTATGTGATTCTCACCTTAAAACTTTCCCAGTTAAATTTTTGTATAGTAGGCATCTGTTCACTTGAGAGGGAATCACACCTGAGGTAACAGCCACTGACTACACAGGCAAGGTAAGTGTGAGGTGTGGTTGGGCTCCCAGGGGCGGGGCTTACATTAGGTTCTACTGGTGTTACTAGTATAGTCAGTATTCAAGATCCGATTTACATTATAACATGGACTGAGGACACTGAGAGCTAGTTTAAATATTTACTCCCCGATAGTCAAAGCTATTTAACTGGCCAGACATGGCCATTGACTGGTTAAATAGCATATTGGCACCTAACTAGTTATCTTGGCTGAGTATTGTAGGTTAGCACTTAGTGAATAACCAGCTATAATGGGAAGCAAAGCTAATGCTGAGCAAACTTCTACAGTCTGTGCCCTGAAAATAGCAAGGTCAAATTAGGTCAGGTATACATATAAAGTAACTCATACAATGAGTTTATCTTGTTGAGCAGACTGGATTGACCAAACAGGTCTTTATCTGCCGTTTGTCTATTAGATTGTAAGCTCTTTTAGCAGGGACTGTCTTTCTTCTATGTTTGTGCAGCGCTGCGTATGCCTTGTAGCGCTATAGACATGCTAAATAGTAGCAGTAGTAGTAGTCATCTACTTTGTTACTATGATATTCTGCGCCTAACCAGATAAGTTTAGTGGTCAAATAGGAGCACATAAATAGCTGTCCTATCTTTAACTGCTAGCCACATTGAGCCTGCATGTTTGTGGGGATAATGTGGGGTATAAATACATTGATAAATAAATAAATAAAAGGTTAACCAGCTAGTGCTGAATATTGACTTAACCAGTTAACTTTTTAACAATTAAAAAAAAAAAACCCCGCTATTCAATGCCAGTTGCCAGAAACGTCCTGGCATTGAATATCCGGATTGAACAACAGCAGTTCACAGCAAAAATGTTGCCCACCAGTCACTGAATATTAGGTTTTCTTTAGAAATAGAATATTAATATGTTTGTAACTAAAGTACAAAACCATGACCTTGATTATAAAATCATTTTCTTTAAACACTTTATTCTTGGCTCATTGATTACAGGCTGTAATTTTCATATATCCTTCTTCAGCAATGTTAATTGGAGACCTTGATGAAGAGGGGGGGGGGGGGGGGGGGAAGAAAGATCTGACAAATGAAACTATGAATTATTAGACAGTCTGTTTTGAATAAAAGAGAAGTTTCTTTTTCTGTAACCTTTAACTAACCTGCCCACTATCTTAACCTCAAATAGCCTTTGGCCTCACAGCTGTCCTTAACTGTGCCTCTTTCACAGATGGATTTTAGTGGAAGGCAACTTCCTTTTTCCTCGTATAGTTATGTAACAGATACCATCATTACTCCTGCAGCCTAAAACCAAAATAATAGATGACAAGCACCCTCCAGTATTGCATCTGAACAGAGCAAAACTAATCAAAGCAAAAAAACAAAAAAATGATTTTCATATATGAGTTTCTAACATACCCAGATAACAGGGTGTAGAACTATGTAAGAATGTGGAATTGTCTTTACACAGACTTAAAAGAAGTGATAAGTTTTCTAAAACAAGGCTTTGCAGCAGAAGCTTTCAATAAGACGTTTTAAAGCAAATATCCACAGGTTTTCAATTTTCTTATGTACTCATTTTGTGTTTTCTTGCTTTACTAAATGGTTTCTTGTTTCTTGTCAAGTGTTAATGCTTGAAGTATATTTAAAAATTGTGTCTTAAGGTAGTCTTGATGATACCAAGGGGAAATTTTATAACTGGGAACCTCCATTTAGGTGCTCCGAGGCCGCGTGAGAGAAGCCTATTCTATATCAGATCCTAGGTGCCTAGGTTCTGTTATAGAACACTAGCTTAACCTGGTCTCAGGGCACCTAACAGTTATGCATGCACTTAACCGGCCATTGAGCTGGTATAAGTGCAGGTGCCTAAATGCAACAGGAAAGCACATAATTTACAGTATTCTGTATGTTCTGCATCTAAATGGGCATCTCACCTGTGTCCCGGCCTCCCTTTAAAATACATGCTTTGTAAATTAAGTAGGTATTTGCAGAATAGTTTTTAGACAGAATATTGGCATTTATATATGTAACCTTGGATTCTATATATGGTACCCACAGTTGCATGCAGGGCCGCTGAAGCTGCTGTCACCCCCCTCCCATTCTGGCTTCCACCACCGCCACTCCCCCCATTTGGGCTGTAGCTGCCACCACCCCCTCCGCTTGGGCTGCCACCCTGCCCTGCCTCCTTACCTTCCTGCGTCAGCATCTCCCTCGGTCTGACACTATCCTGCTCCTGTGTGCTGGGATCCGGGTTATTGCATTAACGCATTCACATGTGCCCAACACACAGGAGCAGGAAAGAGAAACCAAGGGAGCAGAACCTTCTGGCGCTGGGCCCCATTGAAGGCCATGCATAGGGAATCTCGCTCCCCCCCTCCAGCAGCCCTGATTGCATGTGCAACTTAATTGAGTAACAAACCAATTAGCACCAATAATTGGGTACTAACAGTCAAGTATTGGCATTATTTGGCAACAATTTGGATTTGTGCGTGCATTTTGCAACACGCTATTCTATAAAGATGTGCGCACAAATCATTTAGCACATAACTGATAAGGGGTGGGGGGGGGGGGGCTGAGAAGGGCATGGTTGTGCCGGGCCATTCACTAAAGATGCATGCAATATTATAGAATTCAGGGGATCATCACCTAATTTGTGTGCGAGGATTTACACCAGATTTCAGTTGGGCGCTGATCCTGACATTACGTGCTTTTCTGTAAATGGCATCCAACTCATAGAACAGTGCTTGGCAGACATTTTTATCAGTGTCCAAATTTGTGCACCATTTACTGAATCCAGGCCGTAATGTGTACACGTGTGTAACCGTGTGTAATGTGGGCACTTGGGGCCCATTATTCAGCTGGCAGTGGACAGCGCTTTTGCAGTCCGCCGCTGGCGTGAAACCCAGATATTCAACACCAGGCCATTTAATTTGTTCTGGTTTGTAAATAGAGGAGATTTGGGGTCAGACCTGAACTATGACTTGAATGCCCTGATATCATTTGGAGATTATATTTGATGCTGTGCTAACCATCTGAAGGACCCTGAAATGTACAGACCAAGTTGATGATGAGTTTATGAACTATGTTTTAAGTTACTGTTAGTAAAGCAAGTTGAAGTTGAAATACAAAGACTGCTGCCTATTTTGTGTGTAAATGAAATAAAGAATGCCCAGAAAAGAGTACCCTTCGGCCTAATAGGATCTAGCCCAGCGCTGGCCTATGCCCAGCTCAACATATTTAAATTCTATTTTTGTACATCTTGGTCCCAGGGTGCCTGACCCAAAGAACTTAGCTGGTGCCTGTGAACTGTGTGAGAGGGACCAGGGTTACACTAAGATGTAACAATAACTGATTTTAATTTCTTTCGTACAACTTTGTGATTAACTCTTACAGTATCACATAGTGAGGTGTCACAGAGAATAAATGTCCCTGATTAAGTATCACAGCGATTAAGTGTTATGTGATTAAGGGATCAATATTCAGACATCAATGGTGAGTGCTTTGCTCACCGCTGATAACGTTATTCCCAGATATTCAAAGTTGGGACCTGCGCAGGATTCGGCTTTGAATATCTGGTTATTTTTAGCCGCTTAAGTCAATAATCATCATTTAAGTGGCCATGAGTTACCGTATAAAGAAGACACAGGCATTTATGCAGTTCCATTTATGCACTAACCCTGGCTATTTAAGTGCTGAATATTAACACTTAAGTGGTCAAGTGCTGACCACCCCCAGAATGCCCCAAGATACCTGGCTTTGTGTTTGGAACTAAACGCAACATCCAGCGGCACTTGGCCCATTAAGTGCCACTGAATATTAATGGCTAGACTTGACATGGAGGGGCATAATTGAAAGGAGTGCCCAAGTTTTCCTGAGGACATCCTCGCAGGATGTCCCAGTAAAGGGGCGGGGAAACCCATATTATCAAAACAAAATGGGTGTCCATCTTTTATTTCGATAATATGGTCAGGGACGCCAAATTGCAAAATTTAGGTCAGCCTTAGAGCTGGTCGTCCCCTATTTTCGGCAATAATGGAAACCGAGGATGCCCACCTCAGAAACGACCAAATCCAAGCCATTTGGTCGTGGGAGGAGCCATCAGTCATAGTGCACTGGTCCCCCTGACATGCCAAGACACCAACCGGGCACCCTAGGGGGCATTGCAGTGGACTTCAGAAATTGTTCCCAGGTTCAAAGCTCCCTTACCTTCAGTGCTGAGCCCCCCAAACTCACTCCCCCACAACTGTACACCACTACCATAACCCTAAGGGGTGAGGGGGGAACCTACATGTGGGTACAGTGGGTTTCTGGTGGGTTTTGAAGGGCTCACATTTACCACCACAAGTGTAACAGGTAGGGGGGGATGGGCCTGGGTCCGACTGCCTGAAGTGCACTGCATCCACTAAAACTGCTCCAGGGACCTGCATACTGCTGTCATGGAGCTGGGTATGACATTTGAGGCTGGCATAGAGGCTGGCAAAAAATATTTTTAAAAGTTTTTTTTGAGGGTGGGAGGGGGTTAGGGACCACTGGGGGATTAAGGGGAGGTCATCCCCAATTCCCTCCTGTGGTCATCTGGTCAGTTCGGGCACCTTTTTGAGGCTTGGTCATAACAAAAAAAGGACCAAGTAAAGTCACTCAAGTGCTCATCAGGGACGCCCTTCTTTTTTCCATTATGGGTCGAGGAATCCCATGTGTTAGGCACGCCCCAGTCCCACCTTTGCTGCGCTTCCGACACACCCCCATGAACTTTGGTCGACCTCACAGTGGAAAGCAGTTGAGGACGCCCAAAATTGGCTTTCAATTATGCCGATTTGGGCGACCCTGGGAGAAGGACGCCCGTCTCCCGATTTGTGTTGAAAGATGGGCGCCCTTCTCTTTCGAAAATAAGCCTGTTTGGTGGCCAGCTAAATTATTTTGAAAATCGGGCGGTAAATGTCCATGTAATTAAATGTTTCAGTGATTAAGTGTTGAATGATTAAGTGTCACATGATTAAGGTTCTCATGATGAAATGTCATCGAACCTTCTTAAAAAAGTGTAAAGGTCCAAGCCTGCATTCAAGGCACAATTAACACTAATATTTTTTGAAGACAATTAAATGCCTATGTTGGTTTATAAAATACCTAAGTAGAGCCTATGTAGACCCTTAACCTAGGCACCCTGTTATAAAATTGCCCCGTTAAAGGGCAATTCTATAAACTAACCCCCCCCCCCCCCCCCTGAATATTCAAAGCTAGTTAACCAGCCAGACATGGCCGCTGACCAGTTAAATAGCATATCAGTGCCTAACAGCTAATATTCAGGGGCAGGTAACCAGCTATCTCTGTTGAATATTGCTGGTTAGCACCTAGCGCATAACCAGCTATATTGTGCAACTTATCCAGTTATGCGCCAATATTCAGCACTTAACCGAGTAAGTTTAGCAGTCAAATAGGACTACATAATTGCTAAAAGGTTAACCAGTTAGTGCTGAATATTGGCATAACCAGTTAACATTTTAGTGGTTAAAAAGACTCCAGATATTCAATACAGTTTTACATTCATCTCCACATGATTATCTCAGTTCATTCTCTCCCATCCCAGAACTGGGGTTATTCACATGTGCAATGAAAGTCCTGTCAGAAGTGAGGCACACCCACTCCCACTTCTCCTACCTGGGTGTCTTTTTCCCCAAGCACTCCTATTCATTCCCAAGTCGGGAACGCTCTGCAGGCACCCTCTGTAGCAGGGACGTCAATTACCACACAACGCAAACTCCTCCTGTCTTGGTTCCCAGGACTTTCCCGTCAATGCTCAGGGTCTCGGTGGGGTGAGCTACTAAAGACCAGAATTTTCTCCATTCAATGCCTTTTATTACCTCTTTGCCCTACCCCCATGCGCTGGCCCTTCACAAAACCTCCCACTAGGCTGGCAGTCCCAGCCCCTGTTGTCTTAGTGACCTCCTTGAAAATCCTCCCACCTTCTTCCTACAGCAGAGGCAAATTTCGGGGGGGGGGGGGTCACATTAGTATGAGACATTTTGACTCTTTATCACAGATATTTAATCAGTGCAATACTTTATCATGCAATAATTTAAACCACAACAGTTAATCTCAGAGTCATATGAAAGTAATTAAAATTAGTAAGTGCTACATCATAGCATGAAGTGAGTTTGAACAGAACCAAGTGCATGACAGGTGAGCAATTGTATGCAAGTACAATAGAACTTCCACAGCTGAGTAAAGCTGGACCGCATTCATGAAATGCTGCTTTAGATCATAGTATTTTTTCCAATCCATTTATTCGTGAGCCAGCAATACCCTGCTGGAAGGAGGCTTATTGTGCCTGCATGTTCTGCTTGAGTTCATTAAGGAAACTCTAAACTGTTGGGTTATGGCATTGAATCAGGGACTGCAAAGCAAAACACCAGTCTTCAGCTGAATTTGTTGTCCATGCTAGGCCTTCAACAGCCAAATCCATAATGGTTACTTAGCAGGACCAAAGTTATACCCTCGACTAGCATGATGTCATCCTTATACATAGGTCTATGTTTATGTTTATTGAGTGTCTGCTATACAACTTTTCAGTTGTAACCCCGGGGGGGCACCTATGGCTCAGCTCCATCCTGGTCCTCGCTCTGTTCATACAAACAGATCTTCGCTCTGATACCACACACACAGTTCTCATGAGCTGGGTGTGGGCCGAATTCCCTGGTAGGCCGAGGGCACAATCTCTCTCTCTGGGCACTCACTCCTAAAGAAAAACCGGCAGTCTCAACTGCAGAAACTTAAACTTGCTTTACTAACAGGAAGTTAAAACATAGTTCATAACAGTCAACTTGTCTAAACACTTCAAGGATCCTTCAGATGTATCAGCACAGCTTTAAACCTAGTCTCTAATGATATGAGAGCGTTTTTCTATATTCACATTTCAGTCTTTCCAAACAGTGATTCTCGTCTTGTTAAGTTTTATTCCATACATGCAGGTACACACAGAATCTTTTCTCTAACTTTTCTCCTACTTGCAACGGGAACAGGGCTCTTGACATTATCCTCAAAATCAGCTCTCAGTTCTGTGGTTTAAGTCTAGGGGCCGGATATGTGGTAACTCCGCACTGATTCCCCCTTACAGTAAACTCAGGTCTGGGTGCAGCAACGGTGAGGGCTCTGCTCTGTCCTCTCTTGGTAAAGTCTCTTTTCTTCCCTGGGCAACTGCTGCATGAAGGATACTGCAGTGTCCCTGGTCAATGAATTTTTCTGAGTCAAATATTATTCTTTGTCCCCCTCAGTACTGTGGGTCATCTGGCAGTGGTGGGCTACCAAAGACCCAGATTCCTTACACTTATGACTTTTATTAACTCTCTGGCCCTGGCTCCATGGGCTGGACCTCCCAATGATTTTACCATGGAGTTGTCAATTGCAACTCCCCATCCCTGAAAATCTTGAACATTTTTTTTTTGGGGGGGGGGGGAGGGGCTCACACAGTAAAAACAAGCAAAATGGTGTGCAAACTAAAAAAAAAAAAAAACAAGGAAGGGGAAAAGGAACTACAATACCAGATAGTACAGAGAAGAGACAGGCTGTCAACAAGGGAGGTATATTCAAAATAAGACAAGAGTTCTGGTATTGTGTTGTGCTTTGACATGTTTTGAGCCAGAAGGTCAAATGACTAGGCCACATCATCAGTAGGCACCTTTGTAAGGGCAGAGAGGGAACGAACAGCAACATGTAACTTTGATTGCTCATTTTATAATCACCTTTTACTCCAAGTTCCTGAACCTTCCATGGAACGTATTGACAAAGGTGAAGCAGCAGCCTAGAATAGCATTTGGGTATGCTTGACTAAACATGGACCTTGCACCAGCTTTAAAATCAAGTAAGATTTGTTTAGGTACAGCAAGATGGACTCTATGATGCTATATACAGTTTTACTCTAACCAAACCATCACGTAGTTCATTACAGCTGAGAATTATCAAACAATCTTCACCTGAAGAGAATCATGTCCGCAAACGAATTATCATCAGGTGTCAGGGGTAAGTCCAAACTGTTGATCCTCTCTGAAGGATGGCAACTTCTTTGTAAAGTTCTTTTCAAAGATGGACTTTTCAAAGATGGCACAAATAACTTGACAAGCAGTGATACCAACAGGATTATATTCATGATTGTTTTCTGTGCCTGTTGGACAAACAACTCTGTCACTGCAAGTCTTCAGCCGGTCTTCACATTTGCAGCTCTGGTATAGTTGCCACCACCACTGTCTCCATTTATGTAATCACAGTGTTTTACCTTGTCAGAGTTTTTATAGATAACAGTCTATTTCTGTTTTGATAATTTGCCAAATAACACTTTACTGTATGATCTATCACCTATATTAAAATTAATCCATTTTCGAAGTGCAACGCTTTACTGTTTATTGAAGCATTCATCACTAGTGGATTACACATGATATGATAAATAGCTGTGCGATAAACCTCTATTTTTATAAACCTGACAACATAATTTTATATTTAGCACACAAAGCTACTTGTACAAGTTATAAAATAGTGCTTGTTGCACTTGTAACTTAATTTAATACTTAGCTTCTAATGGATGTTAACAACCAATTATTGGCTATAGTTGATGTTAATTGACAATATTTAGCAGTTACACATGCAACTGCCCTTAGTATGGATTCTAGAAATTGAGTTTGCATGCAACTGTGGGGGAGTGTGGACCTAGGAGGGGCATGGCGGGTCAGGGGTGTGCCCATCACTTACACACATACGTTATAGAATACTAGTTATCACGTAACTGATAGGGGTTAGGTATGAGCATTTACATCAGTCATTTAGCTAATGTAAGTGCTCACATCTATTTATTTATTTATTTAAACATTTATATTATGCGCTATCACATATGCAACATCTTCCAATCAAATATTTCAAAGCTTATCTCACTTTCCTGCTCGTACTAAAAATGACAAATATATCAAAGCTTATATCATTTTCATGCTCATACTAAAAAGGACTCCTGCAAAAGCCTCTACAAATACTTTTTAGTTTTTTTTCTTTTTTGTCAATCAAGCTCTGAAGTCCTCTTAATTTTAAAGAGAGTGCATTCCAAAGAATAGACCCATCTATATGAAAAATCATGCAATCGTGCTCCTGTATCCAGGGCCACTGAGGGGGGAGGGGGCAAAATTCCCCAGGCCTGGCCTCCAAGGGGGGCCCGGTGCTGAGGTCTCTCTCTCTATTTCTCCTGCTCCTGACAGGCCCCAACTGATCGTGTCCCAACAGGATCAGGAGAGAGAAAACTCTGGTGCTGGGCCCCCCTACAGCGGTGCTCTTCGCTCCGCCTCTACCGCCGTGCCAAGCGGCTGCTTTTCCCCTCAGGTGCATGCTCGGTTTTGAAACCGAGCATGTGCAACGAGAGAAAAAAGCAGCCGCAGGAGCAGGGCAGGCATGAAATGAAGAGCAGCGCTGGATTCTTCCACTAGCGGGGTCTCAGGATCCCCGCCAGCCACAAGGTATCTCGGTTGCGGCAGCGGCGATCCTGGAGGGAGGGGTTGGCAAAGAAGACAATCTGGTGGGGGGGGGGGGGGGGGTGGCGGCAGCATCAGCATAGCCCTTATGCCTGCAAGTGTCACCTATATGTAGATAGAGTAGGTTTTGGGTTTTGGAGGGCTCATACTTTCTACCACAAGTGTAACAGATAGAGTGGGTTATGAGCCTGCTTCCCCTTCTCGTCAGTGCACTGCACTGACTACTGGGCTACTCCAGGGACCTACTTGCTGCTCTAATAGGACTGGCCATAACATCTGAAGAAGTCATGTACTGTTTCTTTTACATCTTTGGGGGGTAGGAGGGGTCAGTGACCCAGTGGCGTAGGAAGGGGGGGGGGCGGTCTGCCCCGGGTGCATGCCGCTGGGGGGTGTCGGCACCTCGCTGGTTCCTTGCTCTCTCTGCTCCGGAACCTGTTCCGGGGCAGAGAGAGCAGGGAACCAGCGAGGCGCCGACACCCCCCAGTGGCGTGCACTCGGCGGATTGGCTCTCCCGCTCGCCCCTCACCGCCGTCCAGGTATGTTCTCGAGGGGGGGGTTGCGTTCCAAAGGGGGAGGGTGCACAGCGGCGACCCGCCCCGGGTGTCAGCTGCCCTCGCGACGCCACTGCAGTGACCACTGGGGGTATAAGGGGAAGTCATGCATTAATCCCTCCAGTAGTCCTTTGGGGCACCTTTTCGTGACTTAGTCAGTATTAAAACAGGTCTAGCCCAAAATGTCTAGGTTTTAGCCATGAATGTTTTTGCTTTGTTCCATTATGGCAGAAAAACATCCACGTTTTGGGAACACTCAGATCCTGCCCCCAACAAGCCCCCCCTTGCGATCTGGATGCACTTCAGATATGAAATGCATAGAAAAATGTCTTAAAATGGGTTTGAAAAATAGTGATTTGGAGGTTTTGGGGGAAAAAAATGTCCAAATGCCGCTTTGTGCCACTTTTTTGGACGCTTTTCTGTTTTGAAAATGAACCCCTAAGTATGACAATGTGATGTGATTAAGTATCATGTGATTGCATCACAATGATTAAATATGCGCCCCCCCCCCCCCGGTTTACAAAGCCGCGTGGCACACCCCATTCAAAGTGAATGGGCTGTGTCTGCAGTACCGTACTGCCAGCTGCTAGTGCGGCTTTGTAAACAGGGCCTAACTGTCTGAACACCCTTAAGAGCAGGTATATATGCTTGTTGTAAGTTTCCTTGTTGATTAAAAAAAGTTTATAATCAATGCACTTACTTGCAAACACAGCTTGCACTCTGCCCAGACCATGCCCCAAGTAACATCTACTGGCAAAGTGCACAGCTTCTTAATGAAGTGTAGCCTCAGTATTAGCATGTGGCTAGTGTCTGTCCCATATACCGGTTGAGGGAGCAAGGCCAGGACCAGAATCATTCCAGGAGGTGAATAAGCAGTTCAGGCTTTTATAGTTCTCCCCAAAATAGCTCAACCAACTCCAATATACTTTTAACTGAACCAGATTTTTACCTAATGTCTTTGAAAGAATGTTTAACATTTTACAGTAGCAAGGTATAGCATGTAGAAATGCAAATTGATAACTGGAGCAAACTATGTGCAAAATTACTCCTTCAGTCCTCTCTGGTGTTCCTTTTGGTACTATGTTTACTCTTTTGTTATAGCTTCTACCACCAAAGTGGCAGAGGTCACCACAATCCATATACCTTATTCCTCTTTCTCTCAGTCTCTTTTGCTCTCTCTCTGCAGAGTGCACCATGTAGCCCAAACTCTCTATAAACCAAATGTATACTTTCTATTTTCTATTTCCAATATCCACAATGAATTGTAAGCCACATTGAGCCTGCAAAAAGGTGGGATAATGTGGGATAGAAATGCAATAAAATAACTAAAAATAAATAAATATACTCTCTTTCTGGCAAGATGATCAGTGCTCTTATCAAATAATTATACTTCACAGATTAGCAAACAGCAGAGTAGAGATACATTGGCTCTGCAGACAGATGTTATTTCATTTGAGGTCCTAGTTGTTGTACTAGGAATTCCTGGTAAATCCTGCTGGGCAGTAAAGATGTTCTCTCTCCGACTTAGATGTCCTTGGATCAGCAGCTGATGATCCAAGTGAGTTATTAAAGTTCACAACCAAAATTGAATTTTCTCCCTTTCTCCTCTTTAGTTATGGAGCAGAATAGGAGAGAACTAGAAGGCTCCCTATACACTCTAATTCACATGTTCCTGTCACCTACACACTTCAAACTATCTCCTAAGGGAGGCTCAAATCCAAAGCAGTTTATATTCCAGCTGTGGGTGATAAGCATATTATCGTTCTGTCTTAGATTTTACCACAGCCACAAAGACTATGGGCAGGGTGTCTGGGTGTGGATAACAAGATAGCTCAGTCTCCCCTTGCCCTTTCTTGTGATTAGATAGGCTGCAGAGGGTTTCTGCTCCCCGAGCAATGCACAAATGTTCTAGTTCTTGCACTTCCCTATCACCTAAATTATGCTTTTGTATGTGGCAATCTGGGAGACTAAACAAGGCACATATAGTAAATGATGGCAGATCTGTACGGTCCGTCTAGTCTGCTCAACAAGATAAACTCATTTTACATGGTCTGTGAAACTTTATATATATACCCAAGTTTGATTTGTCCTTGCCATTGTCAGGGCACAGATCGTAGAAGTCTGCCCAGCACTCTTCTTGTACTAAAAGTTCTGAAGCTAATGTCAAAGACCCTTAAAATTTACACTCAAGCCCATCCATATTTTATTCAGTCACGATCAGGGCGTAGACCGTAGAAGGCTGAGTCTTACATTGCTCAAGCTTAGCTAGAAGGTTCTCTCCGACAGACCACAAGTCAGAGGCAGGAGATTCAAACCTAAGACACTGTTACAAGGAGGGGGTCTAAGTTTTATAGTCAGGGGAGGACTTCTGATGCCTCCAAAGCCATCACACTGATTATATTGGTCACTCCTATTGTTGTACAACTTTTCTGGGCCTTCTACCCCTTTCTAGAAAGACAGGAAGCCAGAGAGTTCACTCAAAGGACAGAGGTTGCCTGTCTGACTACATGTGAGGTCAGACAGAAATTTTATTCTACCAGTGGGCTACATCAGCAGCACTGCAGACTATGTTAGTGCTGTTTCCATTAATTTTAGTGCTGTTCCTTTGTCCTCAATGCTTGTACTATGATCCTCAATGCTTTATGGATTCATCCTACCTCATCACTGCCGAATTCCTCAGATTGTTACAAGATTACAGACATATATACCAGTTAGTATGTTTATTATCTGCAGGCAATTTCTGAATTGACTTTATGAGGGTAATTTTCTTAATGTTACTTAGGTTGAAGAGTCAAGTAGGTGCCTATGTTGAGACTAGTTTATAAAGACACGTGGAGCGGTGTTTTAGAAAGCACATCGAACTCAGAAAAAGGACATCCAAGTCTGTACGTCAACAATGGGTGTCCACCTCAAATGTATTTTAGAACTGAATTCAACCTGTTGTAAAATACATGTGGGATGGACATCCATGTGCTGGAAACGTACAGCATGAACACCCATCTTACAAACTGAAACATTCTAAATGAAGAACAGGGAAAAAAAGAGAAATGGGCATCTGGGTGTCATCTTCTAAAATGCTCCACAACATTTGAAGCTAAATTCACAAATTACATTGTAATATTATTGGATCCATCGGAATCACGTAATTCAACCCTTAGGCAGTAACGTAGGGGCCCTTTTACAAAGTGGTGGTAAGCCCCCCCCAAAGAGGGCTTACCACTTGCCTAAAGGGAAGTATCACTGCCCCCAGCATGCATCATATCCAGCACTACAAAAATATTTTTTATTTTTGTAGCACCGGTGTGTACCTGTTGGTAATCGGGCGGTGCCATGCGTTGCCCAGTTACCACCGGGTTAGTGTAGGAGCCCTTACCGCCATTTCAATGAATGATGGTAAGTACTCCCACCCCCAACCCGAAATGACCATGCAGCAAGTGCTTCTCTTGCCGCATGACCATTTCCTGAAAAAAAGAAAGACCTACCTTTTACGCACTGTGGTAAAAGGGGACCTCGGTGCAGGTCAAAAACACACGTCGACACCAGCACAGGCCCCCATTTGCCGCAGCCTTATAAAAGAGGCCCTCAGACATTTGACTATAGGGAGAATATGTAGTCGTCATAGATCCAGCTGTATAAATGTCCAAACTTTTACCAAAATATCAAATCACTTACCTTTATTTAGATTTCTCTTTGTGAAAAAATAAACTAAGAAAAAAAGAACAAAGAGAAAAGAGAAATCTAAATAAAAATAAGTGATTTGATATTTTGATAAAAGTTTGGACATTTATAAGTGATTAATATCGAGATTATTGTTTTTCCCAGAGTTCCGGGTATGACTCCTAAAGTTTTCCTCAGAAATATTTCCTCAATTGTTACTTTAAAAGGAGTGAAGCCTGTGAAAACTGGGATTACTTTAATCAGTGGGATTTGAATTAGAGACTTAAGTATATGTATTGTTAAATAACTTCTGGTTTTTAAAAGAGAGAGAATGTAATCAGATGTATTATTTCTAACTAATATTGGACAATAAGTATGTTTTCAATGAAATGATTTGACTATACACCGTATTGGCCTTGAAGAAGCCAACCAGATGATCAATGAGGAATAATGAATTAGACAAGTAATATCTGGGGATAATCAGGTTAATACCACACTTTTTTTTCTGTTTACTGTTTAATTGATCTCCTTGTCTTGTTTCACTCTCCCTATTTAGTGGTCTAAGGAAGAGAATAGGATTACCTGACTGAAATAATTCCTATATATTACTTTCTCTGTATTTCCGGCACGTTGTTTTATCGCTTGTAAAAATTTAATGGTTATAAATAATAAAAAAAAAAGTTTGGACATTTATACAGCTGGATCAATGACGAGGAGAGGAAGGGGGACTGCAACTACTGGGGAATTAAGGAGGTGTCATGCCTTACTACTTCCAGTGGACAGCTGCTTAATCGGAACACCTTTCTATAACCTGGATATGCCAAGCACCAGGTGTAAATAACAATGCTGATCATTTTTTACACACGGTCATCCCTTCCCCTTCTGTGATCAGAGTTGAACATCCATGATTTTGCCCCTCCATGGCCCCACCCAAAAAATGCCCACACCATACCCCCTTGCCATATGGACATACTGAAGTGTTAGATGTCAATATCCTGGCTTTCTATAAGTCGGCATTTGGGCATCCATGCAATATGGACATATAAATGCCAGTTTTCAGATGTCCAAAATAGGAAAAGAGTTCCTAAAATAACTACCTTTGAAACCCATGAAGTCAATTTTCTAACAGCACTTTGAGTGATGGGCATCTAAGTGCTGCTATAGTTGCATTTTTGGTACAAGTGCACATGTACTTTTTAAACATGCATAAAAATGGTGATGAAGAGGGCATTCTGGGGGTAAAGCCCACTATGTATGAGGGTTAAATGAAAAATAATGCCACTATCTCTACAATTTTTATTTAAATGAAGATATTGTAATACATAGACAATAAAATAACGGTTGAGATTTGATCTTTTATTACATGTAGTTACATTTCTACATAATTTCCACCTTTTACCACATACTTCTGTCAATGATGGCCAAGTTTTTGAAACCTGTCATGAAAGAACTAAAATCCAGTCTCTTCAACCAGTTGCTCACAGGGCGCAAGGGGAATGTGTTGTTGCTCGTTGATAGAGAAGAACTAAAGGATTCAAAGGTACTGAAAGGGAGGTCGGGAAGTGGCGTTAAGTGATCCCCCCCCCCCCCCCCGATCTCTTGGAAAAATCTCTGCCAGCCACATCACTGCTGTACTGTTGATGGGTGGGCCTAATCCCACCCGGGCCCACTCAGAGTAAGTGTAAATATGTGTATCTACGTTTGGGAGTAATTTTATAAACTCACATAGATTCCATGTTGTAAAATTATGCCCCATGGGCATAATTTTATAATGATTCTTTGCACATAAAGCATATTTTATTTGAGGAAAGTGGCTCTTATAAAATTGTATAGTCAAATATGTGTATATAAATACATGTATCGGGTATAGGCATTCCTGGAGGCAGCTAGATGGTGGAGTTGGAGATCTGCAATATACATGCATATTTTATAAAATAACACTCCGACTATCCCATAGATCTCAGTAGCATACCTAACTAACACAGTCAATTTTCCACTAAACTCTACATTTATCTGTGTACCTCAGCATTGTCACTCATTGATCCAAATACTTCAACAGCAGAGAGATGTACTGTACACACCCACCGTGTCATTGGTACTAGTATAAACTAGTTCTCATCTGGGGAAGCAACTTTACTGCCGTGTCTGGGACTGACTATCTGACATGACTCATGTTTTGCTCAAAGCTGTTTCAAGAATTGTCCCTTGCAAACAATACATCATAATTAGATGCTGCATTAAATTCAAATAAAGCCTCTCTACTCTCAACATAATAAGCCCCAATTATCTGCATATATAGTCACCAGCTTTACCGGTCAGTATTTCTATCTATACAGGTAATTGGGGCTTTTTATGTTGAGAGTAGAGAGGTTTTACTTGAATTTAGTGCAGCATCTAAATATGATGCTTTGCTTGCAGGAGACAATCCTTGAAACAGCTTTGAGCAAAATATGAGTCATGTTGGATAGTCAGTCCCCGACCCGGCAGCAAAGCTGCATCCTCAGATGAGTACTAGTTTATATTTTTGTAAAGAAATGAAGTCAAGCTAAATAATAGCTAATTTAGAGTCTGCCCAACAAGATAAACTCATTTTACATGGTATGTGATACTTTATACCTGAGTTTGATTTGTCCTTGCCATTCTCAGGGCACAGACCATAGAAGTCTCTTGTACTAAAATATGCAGAGTTTAGTGGGAATTTGGCTGTGTTGGTTAAATATATATATATATATATATATATATATATATATATATATATATATATATATATACTCACAAGAAAGTATTTTGCCTTGTTAAAAGGTATTTTATAGGGGAGTTTACCTATACTTCAGTGAAAATGCCTCATACAAAGAGGAAAGGGATGGTCAAGGCTGCAGCCTCATCAGTCAGGACTTCATCCCCTTCACAGCAAACTATCAAGAAGTTTACCATGAAAACCCCAGATCAGATAACCGGGAGGTGCCCTGCTGTCTCCTTGGTAGGAGAACTTTGAGACTTAGGGCTGGATGTCACACTTTCGCCCCCGGATCTCAATCCACCGCTTCCACCCGAAGGCCCCCTCTCACAGTTGGAAACGCCTGAATTGGAAGTCGACAAAGTTGTCCCCCAAGAAAGAGGTTCTGTTGAGATGGGAACCGATGGAGGTTTGAAGCCTTTGTGCCAGCAAACTGAACGTAGAGTTTCTCTACTGAAGCCGGAGACGGTGACACTCGAGAGCATCTGGGAAGCTCTCCAACAGCTTGATATCAAACTGACCAACTCGTCGGAAGAAATTGCCACACTTGTGAGTACTGTTGATACACTAACTAAATCATTCAATGTTATTAAAAATGACTCTAAAACCCACATTTCAGAGCTTAAAATGGATGTCCAAAATATTACAAGATTCCTCAAATATGCTTATAAAAGATAATGGTTTAATCCATAGAAAAATTGAACAAATTGAGAATTATAATCGCAGACTGAACTTAGTTTTTAAAATTTTCCTGAAGTATTGAGGACTACTCCTTTGGATGCCTTTATAAAATACTTTATAGAGATTTTGAAATACTCCCCGGATTTAATACCTCCAATAAATCGTATATATTATATCTCAAAAAAGAAGAGAATAGATTCGGATTTGGAGTCACAACTACATAAAAAGGATGGACAAAATTTGAACCTGACTGATATTTTAGAGACATCAATAACGGAGGACTCCGAAAGGACGAGTTTAATTGTTTCTTTTTAATTTTTTAGCAAGACCTAGAAGCGGTCAAACGTTTATTTTTCAGAAATTCACAATCCTTGTTCTATGGGGGAAAGATCTGGATGTATTTAGATGTTACTAGACAAACACAGGAAAGAAGAAGAGCTTTTTCAGCCATTAGAAAAGAGGCCCTAGCATTAGGAGCTTCCTTTTACCTCAATTATCCCTGTAAATGTGTAATAAAATACTTAGGGCTTAAATATATCTTCTTCACTCCAGAACATTTGAGAGCATTTGTTAATTCAAAAAAGTCAGGAACAGTTTGATATCTGAGATTGAGTTTTTGAATTGTAAGAAGGTCTGGAGTTAAGCGTGTTAAGCTATATTCATCAATTAACACTATTCCTAAAGTTTTTCTCCTGAACTATGTGTAAACTCCCTCTAAGATTTTGTGGTCTAAAGAAGACATGAAAAAATATTTCTTTTCTTAATAATTTAATCTGCCTTTTGGTAATATGCTTAAGTATGTTTTTCTCATCAAGTATTTCACTTGTAATAAGTAAATTGTAAATTTATAAATTAAAAAAAAGGTATTTTATAAAACTGCACATAAGACACATGTACACATTACACCTTTTCCAGAGTAAGTATAAATTTGTTAATGAGAATTTGTACAGCATAGTTGCTGGTTCTGTGTATTTACTTTATAAAGGTATATAGACACCTAAGTTGTCATTATGAAATATCAAATCAATACCCAGTGCATTTTTTTCTAGAAAAAAGGTGCTAGTACTCAAATGCTAGGCAGTATTTGATTTCCTATGTATACTTACTTCAAAGCTAATTGAAGTGGAGTGATCACTGAGGACCCACCCCTCAATAGCCAGGCACCCTGCAGCCAATCACTGAATCTATGACAAGGCAGAATTAGTGTGTAGATGCTGAGCTCTTTTAAAACTTGAGGGCCATGGGTCAATTTTAGCAGACAATGGAAAAGGTGCTGGTACTCAGTACCCCCAAGTACCCGCTCAAAAAATCACTGTCAATACCATACATATACTTTCTCTAGTAGTATTTGTAAACTCAGCCAAATTCAATTTTTGTGGACCATCATACCAAGAGGACACAATGCATTCTTTTCTGAAGTATCCACCTCTTACTAACTTAATCATAGGTGCTTGGGTGCATAGGGAAAGGAATGGCCAGTAAGAAAAAGGAGGTGACGATCCTTCTGTATAAGACTCTGGTGAGACCTCATTTAAAATATTGTGCACAATTCTGGATAAAACACCTTAAAAATATATAAGCAGGATGGAGTTGGTCCAGGGGCAGCTACTAAAATGGTCAGAGGTCTTGTCATAAAGCGTATGGGGACAGAAAGATCTCAATATGTATACTTTGGAAGAAAGGTGGGATAGGGGAGATATGATAGAAGTATTTAAGATATCTCCATGGCATAAATGGACAGGAGGCAAGTCTCTTTCAACTGAAAAGAAGCTGTGGAATGAGGGAGCATTGGATGAAGGTGAAAGAGGACAGACTCGGAGGAAATATTTCTTCATGGAAAGGGTGGCAAATTCGTGGGATGGCCTCCCTGTGGAGGTGGTGGAGACAAAAACTGTAACTGAATTCAAGAAAGCATGGGATAGGCATGTGAAATCTCTAAAGGAGAGGAAAGGATAGTAGATGGAATGGATGGGCAGACTGCATAGGCCATATGGGGCTCAATATTCAGCCAGAAGCTACCAGCGCTAAACCTCGATATTCCATACCAGGCTGTTTCCGGTGACCAGCATTGAATATCCAGGGTTTTTAAACTGCTAAAATGTTAACTGGTTATGCCAATATCCAATGCTAACCGGTTAACTTTTCAGCTGTTAAAGATAGGACCGCATAAATAGCTGTCCTATTTGACCGTTAAACTTATACGATAAGATTTGAGTATTAGTAAGGGCTCCTGTGCTAACCTGGCAGTAAATGGGCAGCTCATGGCCGATTACCGCTGGGTAATCCCTATGCTAGAAGATCAGACCAAAAATGGTGTGCACTGGGGGCAAAACTATCCCTAGTGTTAGGCCTGCAGTAGTTCCAGTTTAGTAAAAGGGTCCCAAAGTGAATGGGCTGTGTCAGCATTGCTGCACGACTTTGTAAAAAAAAAAAAAAAAGGGGGGGGGGGTATTAGTGTGCATCAAAAGTCATTTTAAACACCTATGCTGCTTAGTAAATAGGTCCCTTTATGATGTAGCACCATCAAGCCATTGTAGAGGATGTTGTTTGTGTAATTTTATTCTTGTAATTTTTTTTTCTGTTTTTCAAGTTGAAGAAAATTCGGTCCCAAGGCAAAAGATGGTCTATTTTTAAACTATGCTAACTGACTTGTAATTTTTTTTTTAATGTTTCCCTTCCCTTTCACACCCCTTCCCCACTCCCTCAAACACACTCCAATCTGCCCCCTGATCATAAATCCCAAAAACATGATTAAGAATTACAATATTAAAATGTTATGGATAGGTTTTTTTTAAGCATATATATAATACCAAACGCACATATATGTTTTGCTGTGAAAGCAGATCCTTTTATAATTCTAAAAAGTGAAATTGTATCTGAATTTTAAAACAATAAAAATATTTAGACTAAAAAAAAAAATTAGTATCTGAAATGCATTTCAAATCATGGTCTGCCATCTAGTGGTCAATTCAGTTATCAAACTTTTATCAACTTTAAGAATAATAAGGGTTGCAAAGCTTATGAATCCAATATACTTAAAACAATGTAATAGCATTAGGAGATATAATATATATTTTTACAAGTGCAATATAACTGAATAGGAGGGGAGAGATTAGTAAGCTTGATTAAGGAGAAAGACCTTGGGGTGTTGGTGTCAGAGTATATGAAGGTGAAGAAACAATGTGACAAGGCGATGGCTGTGGCCAGAAGGATATTAGGCTGCATAGAGAGGGGTATAACCAGCAGAAGAAAGGAGGTGTTGATGCCCCTCTACAAGTTGTTGGTGAGGCCCCACTTGGAGTATTGTGTTCAGTTTTGGAGGCTGTATCTTGCTAAAGATATAAAAAGACTGGAAGCGGTGCAAAGAAAAGCTACAACAGTGGGATTTGCGGTGCAAAATGTACAAAAAGAGACTTCCTGACCTGAACATGTATACCTTGGAGGAAAGGAGAAACAGGAGTGACATGATACAGTTCAAATATTTGAAAGGTAATAATCTGCAAACAAACCTTTTCCAGAGACAAAAAGGCTACCGCCTCAGGAGTAATGTCAGGAAGTATTTTTTCATGGACAGGGGAGTGGATACATAAAATGCCCCCCCCCCCCCCCCCCCCCCCCCCCCGTGGGAGGTGGTGGAGATGAAAATGATAATGGAATTCAAACATGCATGGGATAAACACAAAGGAATCCTGTTTAGAAGCATAAAGATCCATGGAATCTTAGCTGAGATTGGGTGGCAACACCGGTAATTGGGAAGCAAAACCAGTGCTGGGCAGACTTCTACTGTCTGTGTCCTGATTGTGACTGAATAGATATGGATGGGCTGGAGTGTAAATGTTAAGGGGCTTCAATGTTAGATTCAGAACTTTTAGTACAAGAACGCCGGGCAAACATCTACGGTCTGTGCCCTGAGAATGGCAAGGACAAATCAAACTTGGGTATACATATAAAGTATCACATACCATGTAAAATGAATTTATTTTGTTGGGCAGACTGGATGGATCATAAAGGTCTTTATCTGTCATCATTTACTATGTTACTATCCTGCTTATTTTCGAAAGAGAAGGGCGCCCATCTTCCGACACAAATCGGGAGATGGGCGCCCTTCTCTCAGGTGCGGCCAAATCGGCATAATCGAAAGCCGATTTTGGCCGCCCTGAACTGCAGTCAGTCGCAGGAGCGGCCAAAGTTTAAGGGGGCATGTTGGAGGCATAGCGAAGGTGGGACTGGGGCATGGTTAACACATGGGCGCCCTCGGCCGATAATGGAAAAAAGAAGGGCGACCCTGACGAGTATTTGGCCGACTTTACTTGGTCCATTTATTTTTAGGACCAAGCCGCAAAAAAGTGTCTGAACTGACCAGATGACCACTGGAGGGAATTGGGGATGACCTCCCCGTACTTTCCCAGTGGTCACCAACCCCCTACCAACCTAAAAAAAAATAAAAACATTTTTCCAGCCTCTATGCCAGCCCAAAATGTCATACCCAGCTCCATGACAGCAGTATGCAGGTCCCTGGAACAGTTTTAGTGGGTGCAGTGCACTTCAGGTAGGTGGACCCAGGCCCATCCCCCCCCCCCCATCTTACACTTGTGGTGGTAAATGTGAGCCCTCCAAAACCCACCCAAAACCCACCCGAAACCCACTGTACCCACATATAGGTGCCCCCTTCACCCCTTAGGGCTATGGTAGTGGTGTACAGTTGTGGGGAGTGGGTTTTGGGGGGCTCAGCACCCAAGGGAGGGGAACTATGTACCTGGGAGCAATTAATGAAGTCCACTGCAGTGCCCCCTAGGATGCCCGGTTTGTGTCCTGGCATGTGAGGGGGACCAGTGCACTACAAATGCTGGCTCCTCCCACGACCAAATGGCTTGGATTTGGCCGGTTTTGAGATGGCCGGCCTCGGTTTCCATTATCGACGAAAACCGAGGCTGGCCATCTCTAAATCCGGCAATCTCAACATTTAGGTCGACCATCTCTAAGGTTTGGCCGGCCCCGACTGTATTATCGAAATGAAAGATGGCCGCCCATCTTGTTCGATAATACGGTTGTCTGTGCCCCTTCCCGGGGCCGTCCTCGAAGATGGCCGTCCTTAGAGATGGGCGCCCCCGTTCGATTATGCCCCTCCATGTTACTATATATGGCATGCCTAACTTCTCTCTTGCACAAATGCAATGGGGCATTAATATGGGAGGGACTTGAGCATGTCAGGGGCATTCTGACTATTCTTGTGTACACTTTATAGAATAGTTGCATCTATGCGTCCAAATGCTGCATTTAGGCACTACCATTTACATCAGTCATAATTTACACTAGCATTTTATAACTCATTTTATATGCAACACTGCCTTTATGGAATATTAACCCTGTTTTTTGGCACCTGTATTTAAACATGCAGTGTTTTGGTTTTTTTGTTCTCTGTTTTTGTTGAGGGAAATGATTAAAACTTATAAGCACATGTTGGGCTTAAATGTGACTTCTTCTACCTGTACAGAGTTCTTTATCTCTCTATATATATAGGGAGTGGACTTTCCTGGGAGGGGACTTTCCTTCTAAGTAATCCAAACTGGCTACTGTTGCAGACAAGGTGGTGGATAATAGTCCACTGGTCTTTCTTAGCACAGACCAGTGGGGGTGGTAAAGTAGCCCAATTGCTAGAGCATCAAGCTCTATTATTCTAGATATCATATCTCAAAAGAGAAGCAAGCGAGTCCAGTTCATATTCTACTGTGGTTCATTGTGATCTTGGACTGCAAGTCAGTTAACCCTCCATCCCCTCAGGTACAAACTTATTTCCTTTAGTTTGATAGACCGCCAATCACCATACAGCAGCTAGGCAGTTAACAATAAAAAGCTCAGAGTGAGCAATAGGTGAGAGATAAAGGGAAGAAGAAAGGTGGAGGGGGCTCTATTGAGAAATGAGAAAAAATTCCCTATTGTATCTGAATATAACTCAACTCGAACTACTACTGAGCGCATTACAAAATTTCTTACCCTTCCCTCTTATGTTCTTACTAGTAAAAAAAGGCCTGTTTCTCAAGGCAAGGAAATGGGCCCTAGGCAGGCAATTTCTCCCCCTCCACGCTACGGCCCCCTCGACCCCCCCCCCGTGCCGGCGAAAACCGCCGCGGTGCCGCCGTTGTGGAAGTTCCTCTGCATGCGTCTGACGTCAGACGCACGCAGAGAAACTTGCAGAGAAGATGATTGAGGCAGCAACGCGAAGGGTACAACAGCACTTCGGCTGTCGGGGGTTTGGGTCCCCCTTCAGCACAGGTAGTCCACAACGGTGGCGGGGGGGGGGGCGGTTTTCGGTGGGCCGGGGGGGTCGACAGGTTCGCGGAAGGGGGGGGGGGTCTTTTCCCTAAATGTAATACTGTTTGGGCCTTCCATTTGCACATTTGCACCATCTAAGTTTGTGAATATGTTCTTGTCTGAACCCTCAGGGCTTACTTTACTAACATGACTCTTTATCCACTGGATTCTCTTCACTCTCTGTTTAGGTTAAAAGTTCTCTCTTTCCTTGCATATCCTCCCTGACCATTTTCCCAGGCTGAAAATAGTGTTTACTGCTTAAATGAAGACATTAGGAGACCAAATCCAGAACAGCCTAATGCACGTGTGGCAGACAAGGATTCAGCTGTTCAATCTGACCCTGGCATGGTAACATACTAACACTTGTTCTCTTACCGGAGTCCAGCACTCTAACAACTGGAGTATTTGTTCTGATAACAAATATAGCATTCTGTTCTAGAACTGTTTCAGATATGCAAACAATAAACTTTCATTTAGCCAGCATTACAAACTCATTATGAGCAAGTGCCAGGCACAAAGCACCTCTGAACACCATTCCCTGAGCCCTAGACCATTTGTGACTAATCACAATGACAGTTTTATTATCAGTAATCATATCTTGGACTCTATCAGTAACTGTCTGACATTAATAAGGTGCATGTGATTTGAGGTAAATGACAAGCACTATCTACCATCTGGATTAGATTACAATTTTAGGACTTAAAACCAGGTTTCTCTTTTTTCTTCAAACTTTCCTCCTTACATAGGTTAGTGTTTAACTCTTATGTTAAATTTTATTTAGAAAATGATTCATTCATTTCTTCTTTACATCTCCAACTATAGAAATATACTCAGTTTGTATTACATTATTACACAATTATTATCAATACAATTATTATATTTAAAATCTTAACAGTTGTGATCTTAAGGACAATTTTCAACAGTGATGATCAGGTCTTTTTAAATTGCTGGTTACAACATTTAAAAAATAAGGCATTAGGGCTTAATGTGCCTTTAACGCATGTTAAGGGAATTAACGCACATTAAGGACTGGATTCTATATATGACATCTAAAAAATCAGCGCCAAAATAAAATATGCCTAGGCGTATTCTATAAAATACTCCTAAATGTAGGTGTAGTTTATAGCATAAGCCTAAATTTCCATGTGGTTTATAGAATCCACTGAGCACCCATCTGCGTGACTAAATTTAGTCATAGGCAGTTAAGCCAAGTAAAACTTGGTGTAAATGCTGTTGCCTAAATTAGGCTTGGGCCAGGTGTATTCTATAACAATGTGCATAGGTTTTAGAAGCGCCCACAACTCGCCCATGGCCACACCCCCTTTTCAACTATGCAACATAGAATTTACGTGCATCAATTGATAGAATACACTTAGATAGTTCTGCGCATAAATTCTAATTAATGCCAACTAGTGTCAATAATTGCTTTTTAAGTGGCAATTATGAGCACTTGATTAGCTCGTTAACTAATTAAGTTGCATGCTCAAATCCAGAATACAAATGGATTTGTGCACACAACTTAAGTCACGCTATATAGAATCCCAGGGTAAGTGCTAAAGCCCATTTTAGACCTATGGGCTTGATGAATTCACGTCTTAATGCCACTATACAGATAGGTAGTGATCCTGAATATACATAGAAGGCAATTGCCATTGCGGCCTATATTTATAACAGCAATATTCAGCCACTCTACATATAGCTAAGCACTTCCATTTAGGATTGCTTTTTGCAGACCTACAGTCAGCTAAACCACTTAGCTATATGGATAGCAGATGAATATCATCTCTCTCTCTCTCTCTCTATATATATATATATATACAGTGGTGGAAATAAGTATTTGATCCCTTGCTGATTTTGTAAGTTTGCCCACTGACAAAGACATGAGCAGCCCATAATTGAAGGGTAGGTTATTGGTAACAGTGAGAGATAGCACATCACAAATTAAATCCGGAAAATCACATTGTGGAAAGTATATGAATTTGAATTTATTTGCATTCTGCAGAGGGAAATAAGTATTTGATCCCCCACCAACCAGTAAGAGATCTGGCCCCTACAGACCAGGTAGATGCTCCAAATCAACTCGTTACCTGCATGACAGACAGCTGTCGGCAATGGTCACCTGTATGAAAGACACCTGTCCACAGACTCAGTGAATCAGTCAGACTCTAACCTCTACAAAATGGCCAAGAGCAAGGAGCTGTCTAAGGATGTCAGGGACAAGATCATACACCTGCACAAGGCTGGAATGGGCTACAAAACCATCAGTAAGACGCTGGGCGAGAAGGAGACAACTGTTGGTGCCATAGTAAGAAAATGGAAGAAGTACAAAATGACTGTCAATCGACAAAGATCTGGGGCTCCACGCAAAATCTCACCTCGTGGGGTATCCTTGATCATGAGGAAGGTTAGAAATCAGCCTACAACTACAAGGGGGGAACTTGTCAATGATCTCAAGGCAGCTGGGACCACTGTCACCACGAAAACCATTGGTAACACATTACGACATAACGGATTGCAATCCTGCAGTGCCCGCAAGGTCCCCCTGCTCCGGAAGGCACATGTGACGGCCCGTCTGAAGTTTGCCAGTGAACACCTGGATGATGCCGAGAGTGATTGGGAGAAGGTGCTGTGGTCAGATGAGACAAAAATTGAGCTCTTTGGCATGAACTCAACTCGCCGTGTTTGGAGGAAGAGAAATGCTGCCTATGACCCAAAGAACACCGTCCCCACTGTCAAGCATGGAGGTGGAAATGTTATGTTTTGGGGGTGTTTCTCTGCTAAGGGCACAGGACTACTTCACCGCATCAATGGGAGAATGGATGGGGCCATGTACCGTACAATTCTGAGTGACAACCTCCTTCCCTCCGCCAGGGCCTTAAAAATGGGTCGTGGCTGGGTCTTCCAGCACGACAATGACCCAAAACATACAGCCAAGGCAACAAAGGAGTGGCTCAGGAAGAAGCACATTAGGGTCATGGAGTGGCCTAGCCAGTCACCAGACCTTAATCCCATTGAAAACTTATGGAGGGAGCTGAAGCTGCGAGTTGCCAAGCGACAGCCCAGAACTCTTAATGATTTAGAGATGATCTGCAAAGAGGAGTGGACCAAAATTCCTCCTGACATGTGTGCAAACCTCATCATCAACTACAGAAGACGTCTGACCGCTGTGCTTGCCAACAAGGGTTTTGCCACCAAGTATTAGGTCTTGTTTGCCAGAGGGATTAAATACTTATTTCCCTCTGCAGAATGCAAATAAATTCATATACTTTCCACAATGTGATTTTCCGGATTTAATTTGTGATGTGCTATCTCTCACTGTTACCAATAACCTACCCTTCAATTATGGGCTGCTCATGTCTTTGTCAGTGGGCAAACTTACAAAATCAGCAAGGGATCAAATACTTATTTCCACCACTGTATATAGTTGTTGTGCCCTCATGGTGCTCTAACCACCCAGAGAGTTCCACTGAAAATCCACAAATAGAGAACTTATATATCTAGTGGTAGCACTTAATTTTTAAGTCCTTTTGAATACTGATGTATCTGTATACAGTTCTGTATCTTTGTGTGTATATTTTAATAATTTGCAATATTTATTTATGCTTTTCATTGCTGGTTGTTGTACCCATTACGTGTCTGGAGATTTTCATAGTAGTAGCAGAAGAGAGGGTTCAAGAGTACACAAACAAGAACAACAAAAGAAAAGCACAAATGGGCCTCCAAGGATGGAATAATCAATAGTCCTTTAATAAAGAGATTTGACACGGGTCATGTTTCGGCGAACGTACGTCTGTGTTAGGGGTCAAACACAAACTGCATTTTAACTTGAGATTTGCTGTCTTCAAGCTTTGTTGGATTGATTCCTTGCACTTGAGTCAATTAACATTGAAGCGCAGTGGTGCTCCATGATGTTTCCCGTGATTCCCTTCCCTGACACAGGTGTACATATGCTGAAAAACAGCCTGTGTCAGGTCTCTTTCTTGGAGGATTCTTGATCGTTCCATCCTTGGAGGCCCATTTGTGCTTTTCTTTTGGTGATGTTTCACATCATTGGAACACAGTGAAGTGCTGATGGAAAGCATGTGCATTCCAGTGTGCAATGCACAGCATTTCCAATCTTTTTCACTAGCAATCTTTTCAATTTTTCATTAGTAATTTGATTTTTAGTGAGTTGGATCAAGAAACCAAATGGCAAAGTTAACCTCCGTGAACTTGCATAGTATTTTTAGAATATTTTTGTAAATTATTTTTTTAACTAATATGTTTTTGATAGGATGTTCCAATAAGTGTCACCTGTGATGGTTCTTTAAAGCTTTGTGTAATTATTTAAAGTTTTGGAGTTATTTTTTTCATTGCACTTTGATCTCATAAGATTTCATACTTAAAAGATTTCAGGCTTAAAAGTCTGAGTCAATGGCTGTGGTCTAGAAGCTGCCAGCTACATGTCTATTCTGTCATCTGTGTGAATTTTTGATGTACTGCTTGGTGAGTTGTTTAACCCTTTAATCCTTTGAAATATTGTGAGCTATACTGTTGGCTGACTGTTGCTTCATAATTTTGATTTGCTTTTGTTTATACTGTTTTTAATATATATGTTTTATACTTGCTTTGGAGTGACCCTGCTACATTTATGTTTTTCAAGAACACCTTTTTGTGTGTTAGTGGCATAATCACTGTGAGTCTATTTGATTTTACTGCTGTCATTTTGATTGGTTTCATTATATGTATGTGTGTGTGTGTGTGTGATTATGATTTATGATGTAGTTTTATTTTTTTTTTTGTTATCTATAGCTGCCCCTGGTCACTTAACCCTCCATTACCCCAGGTACAAATAAGTACCTGTATACAATATGTAAGCCGAATTGAGCCTGCCACGAGTGGGAAAGCGCAGGGTACAAATGTAACAAAAATTAAAATCTCTAATACTGTACCTATTGAAAATTCATACTAATATAGTCCAAAGTATTGCCATAATATGTATATAATTTGTTTGTTTTGAGTACCCTCAGATATTCCCACTATTTTCGGCACTCAGTTACACTGCTGCCTAGTGATGTAGCACTTCTTTCATCGGGTTACTCATTTTATGTGTAATTAAAACATTGTGTAAGTGCTAACGGGCTGGTATGTTCACACAGCTTTCTAAGTGATACACCTTCTAAACCAGCCCTTATGTGAAAACCAGCCTTTAATGTAATAAGTTGTGTAAACCAACACTAATTTTCACAATTGGCAATACTCTCAAAAAAAAATTAAGCAGCACTTATCTGTTTTTTTGTTTTCTTTTGTGCTGTCTCCTCTCCTCAATGTCTCGCTATTTCCAAAGGCTAAATTGTAAGAACACATCCGACCAATTGCCTTCCCCTGAACGTGCCTAAATTTATGCATGACCTAGCCGCTTAAACGTTAATTCTATAAACTGTGCCAAAACTTAGGCACAGCTTATAGAACACCACTTTTTTTCAGCAGCTTAGTAAAAGGACTCCTTAAATTGTAAACTCTCCCAAACAGAAAATTACCTATTGCACCTGAATTTAACTTATCTTAAGCTACAACATGAAAAAGGCTAAATCCCAAATCTCTTCCACCTTCCCTTCTCTTTTTGTTCCAATAGCTCCCCTAATTGAACAAATCTTTCACAACATATAAAGACAAGATTTAACAGCTACAGCAGTTTGAGGTTTAAATGTGAGTTGAGCATCAATCTGCCTACTCAGGATGATAACTATGGTTTACATGGGAAATGAAGCATAATTCAAATGTGATGCCTTCCTAGAAAGTCAGATTGCCTCATATTTAGAAGGATTTCATTTCAACCTGTTCACTGCTAGCCAATTTTCTGATGCCTCAAGACAGTAATTTAAACTCCTCAAATCTGATTCCAAAAGATCCACAAATATCAAACGCTCTATGTCATCTACATAAACACATGAGTTGTTGCTTAATGAGTGGATAAAGCTAAAGGGGAAAAACATTGAACTGGACAGGTGCTAATATCGACACCTGGGGTATTCGACAGGAGAAACCATACATTTCAGAGAAAGTGGTATTATAGAATACTCTAAAATAAGGATCACCAAGAAAAGAACCATTATAACACTAGTCACCCAATACTCAGATCTGCCAATTGAGACAATAGGATAGATTGGTCAATCAAATTAAATGCAGCACTTAGGTCTAATGACACAATAATGGCTGCTTTCCCAGAGTCAATTTGTATCCTAACCTCAATTTATATTGATACCAAAGATGACTCAGTATTATGCTGCTTATGAAAACCAGATGGTCTCAGGTGAAGAACATGAGTGTTTTTAAGAAAGTTAGCATATTGCTCAAAAATCAACTGAGATGTAAAATAAAGATTAGATCTTCCCTAAGGAGGGAAGTTATCAAGTTGCAGATTTTTACTGCCCCTTAATTTATCACTAACCTGTGGACTCTAGTAGCACAGGTTGCTGACTTCTGCAGAAAAAGAAAAAAAAAACTGCTTTTGAGCCACCTCGCAAGCAGCATTATTCAATTTGCTCAGGGGTCAACAATATTAGAAAGCAATTTGTTCCAGAGTGCCCCCCAACAAAAAGGCCCTCTTGTGACTCCCCCACCAAAGACCACACAATAGTGTCCCACAACCAAGCACCTACCCCACTTGAAGGGTCCTCCATGATGTGAACCCCTATCCAGAAGCCATGATCTCCAAGGTCCCTCCCCGCAACTGTATCTTATATATTCCCTGGTGTCTAGTGAGTGGGTAGGAGTGATCCAAAATGACTCCAGCAACCCCTAGAATAGTCTCAAGGTACTATTGCTAGGAGGTCATGTTTCCATATAGGGGCTTCTTTGTATATAGGGCCTTTCAGTTGGGAGTAGGCACTCAGGAAACAACAGTTTTCTAACATTGCTGGCCTCTTTAAGAGATAGTCCAGGATTATCAAGCTGCAGCTTGGTGGCCTGATGCTCCTGGGCATCTAATGCACAAAGGGGTTTTGAGGGTTTTTTACCGTTCGGGGTAGCAGCTAATGATAATCCTATGCAAATGCATTACAAAGAGCTCATTAGTATTAAAATGAGCATTCTGAGCATTGCACAGATATTTCCAAGTGATAGGCATAAAGGAGCGCCTACCTTTAATGAGCAAAATTTTTCATCAGGTCTGGAGCTGTCATTGTGTGAGGGAGAGTTCTGGGAGGAGCAGTGTGCTTGCATTTTTGAATAGCAAAACTTGTTGGAGAGCAGAGAACAGCTTAGAGGGGCAGAGAAACAGCAGGGGCGGGGGGGGGGGGGGGCTTTCATCAAGGAGGACATTTTTTTCAATAGCAAACAGTGTCAGAGCAGGGGTGTAGCCAGACCTCATGGTGGAAGGGGGCCAGAGCCTGAAGTAGGGGGGGCACATTTTGGTCTGCCGCCCCCCCCCCCGCTGCCTCGTCGCCCCTCCCGCTGCCCTGCCATTCCTCCCCACTGCCCTGCCGCTTCTCACCCACTGCTGCAGCAAATACCTTGGCTGGCAGGAGTCCCCAACCCCTGCCAGCTGAAACTTTCTCCAGCACTGGTCTCCTGTGCCACTGTGTTGCCTGCCCTGCTCTCTCTTCCCCCTCATGTCCTGTACGTTTCTTTTCGTGAAATTGAGCATACTCAGTTTCAGTAAAAGGAGCGTGCTGAAGCACTGTCCAGCTCTGGTCTCCGGCTCCGCCGCATTGCCTCCCCTGCTCTCTCTTCTCCTCACGTCCTGCCCCTTCCTTTTAGTGAAATTGAGCATGCTCAGTTTCACTAAAAGGAGCATGCCGGATGTGAGGGGAAGAGAGAGCAGGGCAGGCAACGTGGCGGCGCCGGAGACCAGCGCTGGACAAGACTTCAGCTAGCGGGGATTGTGGACCCCCACCAGCAAAACCAGGGGCCCAGAGGAAATTTGAGGGGGCCCAGGCCCCCGTGGCCAAATGTAGCTACGCCACTGTGTCAGAGGGCAGAAAAGAGCTTAGGGTTGGAGAAACAAGCAGACAGCCAATCGGCTGGTGAAAGGCCTAGTGATGTCAGCTAAGATGTCAGCTGGGGGTGGAGAAACAAGTAGACAGCCAATCAGCTAGGGAAAGCAGGGGTGGGGGGCTTTCATCAAGGAGGAGATGAATCCAAAGCAAAATTATGGGGGCAGAGGGAAGGCAATGAAAGGTGGAGCCAGCACCAGAGCACAAGGGAAAGGAGACAGGAGGCCGGTGCAGCCAGCAAGTACTGCAGGGGAAAGGAAAGAGTACACCAACCTTAGCACAATAGCAGAACAGGGACACTTACCGAAAGACTGTTCTGCGCATGTGCTAGGTGCTTTCCCTTTCAAGCTGCTTGCTGAAATTGCATGTAGCTGATTTGTATGCAATTTCCTTGGAGCATCGCTCGCTATTTCCAAATCAGTAAGTTCTACTGAGGATCTAAACACACTCAGTTTTTAACGGAGACTTTTATGCATCGGGCCCTTAATGTGCACAACTTACAAAACATGTTTATGTTTATTAGGCTCTAAATATACTGACTTTCACAACAAATCAAAGCGATGTACCACAATTAAATAAAAATAATATAGAAATTCCATTCATAATAGGCATAGGTGCCCGGTATAGGAGGCTTGGGAAAGCTAAGGGGCCCTTTTACTAAGCCGCGTAAGCGCCTACGCACGTCCAACGCATGCCAGTTCTGAGTTACCACCCGTCTACCATGTGGCCCTTGCGGTTATTTCATTTTTGGCGCACATCAGCTACGCGCGCCAAGTGGCATTTGATGCGCGTAGGCCATTACCACCCGGTTACCGTGTGAGATTTTACCACTGGGTCAGTGGCTGGTGGTAAGGTCTGAGACCCAAAATGGACGCACGGCAATTTTCATTTTGCCACACATCCATTTTTGGCATTTTTTGCAGGTGTGCTGAAAAATGATTCTGCACGCGCCCAAAACATGTGTCTACACTACCTCTGGCCATTTTTCAGCGCACCTTAGTAAAAGAACCCCTAAGCTTCCCCAGTCACAAGCCCCAAAACTCATGCCAAGTGCCAGGCTTTACGTATCAGGGCCGCTCCAGATGCTAAAATCTCTCGCTGTCTGTGTCCATCACTTCTTTCCTCTTCTATTACTTGTTGTCCAGTGTCTCTCTCATTCTCCTCCTGTTGCAGCATCTATCCCTCTCCCTCCCTTCCCATGGTCCCTCTAACTTGATTAGATTGCCACCTGTAGCGGCACTAAAACAGCCTGCTTTGGGGCTTTGGCCTTCTTTGTGACACGTCCCGCCCTTGCGGAAGCAGGAAGTTGCTTCAGAGGAGGTGGAGTGTGTCACAAGAAAGCCCAAAGCCCCGAAGCAGTCTGCTTTAATTCTGCTACTGGTGGTGATCTAATCAAGTTAGAGGGACTGCGGAGAGGGATAGATGCTGCAGTTAGGGGGGGAGGAGAAATAAGGGGGACGGATAAATGCTGCAATGGCAAAGAAATTAGGGAGAGGGATAAATGATGCAACAGGTTGGGGGGGATGAGAGAGAAACTAAACTAGAAATAATGGAGGTGCTGGTCCCAGAGAGAGTGAGATGCAGTAGGTGCTGCTCCACTGGATCTGGGGGGGAGGGGCAGACAGGAAGAGGTGCTGGACCCAGGAGGGAGAGGGTGATACTGGGCCAGGAAGAGGGGAAAAAAAAGGGAAGACACTAGACCCAGGAGGGAAGATGCTGGAAAGGGGGGGGGGGGAGCAAGGAAAGAGGATAGATACTGGATCTGCAGAATGGAGGGATGGAGAGAGAGAGGCTGACTAGACTGGAGGAGAGGAAGAGACACTGGAGGGGGAATAGAGGCAAAAGGAAGTGAGAGAGAATGAGAAAGACTGTACAGGAGGAGAGGAAGAGAGGGGAAAAGACACTGGAGGGGGAGAGAGAAAGAGACTGAGTGACTGGACTGGAGGAGAGGAAGAGAGAAGGAAAGACACTGGACTGTGGGAGGGAGAAGCAGGAAGGAAGAGAGGAGGAGAGATACTGGCTCCACAGGTCGGAGGAAGGGGACAGGGAGACAGAGAAGAGATGCTGGGCATAGAGGGAGCATAGGGACAGAAACATAGAGAGGCAATGCTGGACAGAAAGGGAATAGGGACATAGAGGTGCAATACTGATCACAAGGCAAGGGATATGGACAGAGTGGAAATGCAGGACACGTCAACTTAGGGACACAGAGGAGAAATGATGAAATCTTAATTCAACAACTATGTATGTACAGTGGTGGAAATAAGTATTTGATCCCTTGCTGATTTTGTAAGTTTGCCCACTGACAAAGACATGAGCAGCCCATAATTGAAGGGTAGGTTATTGGTAACAGTGAGAGATAGCACATCACAAATTAAATCCGGAAAATCACATTGTGGAAAGTATATGAATTTATTTGCATTCTGCAGAGGGAAATAAGTATTTAATCCCTCTGGCAAACAAGACCTAATACTTGGTGGCAAAACCCTTGTTGGCAAGCACAGCGGTCAGACATCTTCTGTAGTTGATGATGAGGTTTGCACACATGTCAGGAGGAATTTTGGTCCACTCCTCTTTGCAGATCATCTCTAAATCATTAAGAGTTCTGGGCTGTCGCTTGGCAACTCGCAGCTTCAGCTCCCTCCATAAGTTTTCAATGGGATTAAGGTCTGGTGACTGGCTAGGCCACTCCATGACCCTAATGTGCTTCTTCCTGAGCCACTCCTTTGTTGCCTTGGCTGTATGTTTTGGGTCATTGTCGTGCTGGAAGACCCAGCCACGACCCATTTTTAAGGCCCTGGCGGAGGGAAGGAGGTTGTCACTCAGAATTGTACGGTACATGGCCCCAACCATTCTCCCATTGATGCGGTGAAGTAGTCCTGTGCCCTTAGCAGAGAAACACCCCCAAAACATAACATTTCCACCTCCATGCTTGACAGTGGGGACGGTGTTCTTTGGGTCATAGGCAGCATTTCTCTTCCTCCAAACACGGCGAGTTGAGTTCATGCCAAAGAGCTCAATTTTTGTCTCATCTGACCACAGCACCTTCTCCCAATCACTCTCGGCATCATCCAGGTGTTCACTGGCAAACTTCAGACGGGCCGTCACATGTGCCTTCCGGAGCAGGGGGACCTTGCGGGCACTGCAGGATTGCAATCCGTTATGTCGTAATGTGTTACCAATGGTTTTCGTGGTGACAGTGGTCCCAGCTGCCTTGAGATCATTGACAAGTTCCCCCCTTGTAGTTGTAGGCTGATTTCTAACCTTCCTCATGATCAAGGATACCCCACGAGGTGAGATTTTGCGTGGAGCCCCAGATCTTTGTCGATTGACAGTCATTTTGTACTTCTTCCATTTTCTTACTATGGCACCAACAGTTGTCTCCTTCTCGCCCAGCGTCTTACTGATGGTTTTGTAGCCCATTCCAGCCTTGTGCAGGTGTATGATCTTGTCCCTGACATCCTTAGACAGCTCCTTGCTCTTGGCCATTTTGTAGAGGTTAGAGTCTGACTGATTCACTGAGTCTGTGGACAGGTGTCTTTCATACAGGTGACCATTGCCGACAGCTGTCTGTCATGCAGGTAACGAGTTGATTTGGAGCATCTACCTGGTCTGTAGGGGCCAGATCTCTTAATGGTTGGTGGGGGATCAAATACTTATTTCCCTCTGCAGAATGCAAATAAATTCATATACTTTCCACAATGTGATTTTCCGGATTTAATTTGTGATGTGCTATCTCTCACTGTTACCAATAACCTACCCTTCAATTATGGGCTGCTCATGTCTTTGTCAGTGGGCAAACTTACAAAATCAGCAAGGGATCAAATACTTATTTCCACCACTGTATGCATTTATTTATTGAGATGTATTAACCGCCTTTATAAATAGATTCATCCAAGATGGTGTACAGCAGGTACAGTTTAACATAAAGCTTACAATTTTAACAGCATAACAATATTAAAATAACCACAAATAAACATAAATACAATAAATGAGGTAAACTTGAAAACTGCAAATTGAAACCTAATAATAGGACTACCATGAAATAGAATCAATAATATACATATTTAACAGCACTGAAATTCAAATAACAGAGATGTGATATGATGTCAGCATAATACTAATGAAATATCTAATAAGCACATATTAGAACAATCAAATAATTTAGTAACAATATTAATGTTTTTCTACAATACAGCTTAACATATTGTTGAGGGGCCAAGTGCAGATATATAGACAGGGACAAGATGGGTGGTACAGAGTCAGTTGGGATAAATAGATGGGTGGCTAAACTCCAGGCAAGTTTAAGGGTACAGTTAATCAGCATATAAGGAACTGGCCTAAGTTATATTGTGTGTTACAAGCTAGTCTAGGTGCAGAATGAGTGTACAGTCAGTCACCCTATATATTAAAGGCTTGGGAGAAGAGCCAGGCTTTCACCTGCTTCCTGAGGTAAAGGTAGTTTTGAGTTATATGTAGCCCCTCTGGGAGTAAATTCCAGAGTGTGGGAGTTACTCCTGAGAAGACTCACATCGTACAATTTATGTTTATGTTTATTTATTTATATCCTGCCTTATACCAAAGACAGGTAACAATGCAACATAAATAATATCAATAATAATTTCTTATATTGTTTGAAAAATTCAAATTAATAAGAAAACTGTGTTTTTCTAATGTGGTATCTGCAGTCTGGTACTTCTGAAGTGTTCATTCTCACATGAGGTCTGTTTTTTCTTTTAATTTCCTAACCATATATGCCAGTTGTTGCTCTTATCGGATGTTCACAGAGGTTTTCCAAAGTTGCAGAACAGATTTTGCAGTCAGAGAGGAGTCATGCGTTGCTGTGTGGTCTCATCTTCCTACTTCAGACTAGCTTTCATGTATTTTTTTTTAAATTCTGGATAAGCAATATGTTTCAAACATATTCACCAGTTTATTAGACTTATCTTTTTTAGTTTCTTCCTTTAGAAGTTCTCAATACTTTTGCCTATAAAGTCTGTTAAATACTCAAAGTGTATACAATCATTTTTGTTTAATTTTTTTCTCATCCATCCCACTTACCCACAAGCATAGTCTTTGCCTAGGTCATTACCAGCATTTGTTTACATTTCCAAGAAGCATTAGCACTGATGGTGGTTGAATTTGAATCCTGATTGCACAAGCTTCCGCTAAAGAGTGGAGTAGCCTAGTGGTTAGTACAGCAGGCATTGATCCTGGTGAACTGGGTTCAATTCCTACTGCAGCTCCTTGTGACTCTGGGCAAGTCACTTAGGGGGTCTTTTACTAAAGCTTAGCTCAAGTTATCTGCAGCAAGGCCCATTTTATTCCTATGGGCCCTGCTGCAGGTAACTCGAGCTAAGCTTTAGTAAAAGACCCCCTGAACCTTCTATTACCCCAGGTATAAAATAAGTACCTGCATATCAAACATATAAACGGCGAGTGACCGACTCACTCGTAAATGCGCAGTAGAGACTTCTCTCTGTGTCCCGCCCCCGCGTCAATACGTGATGACAAGGGCAGGACAGAGAGGGAAACTGCGCCGCCGATGTTGATACTGCTCCCCCCCGCCCGCCCGAGGTCGCCGCTACCGTCCCCCCCACTCGGCCGGGCCCTCTCTCCGCTACTAACACATCCATTCGCCGGAACGCAGCACGCACATCAGCTGAGCTGCTGTCGGCCTTCCTTCCCTGCCTGTGTCCCGCCCTCGCTGACGTTATGTCACAGGAGGGCGGGACACAGGCATAGAAGGAAGGGCCGACGGCAGCTCAGCTGATGTGCGTGCTGCGTTCCGGCGAATGGATGTGTAAGTTTAGTAGCGGAGAGAGGACCCGGGCCGGGTGGAGGGATGGCGGCGACTCCGGGGGTCGGGGTGTGGGAACGATAGCGGTGGCGACCTCGCAGGGAGGGAGGGAGGGGGAAGGAAAACCCCAATATCAGCTCAACGGCTAGTAACATATAAACCACTTTGACTGTAACCACAGAAAGACAGTATATCAAGCCACATCCCCTATCCCCTTTAATGCTGAAAAGATGCTAAAGTCATTCTGACACCATATGCTATTTGATTTCAGAGTGCTACTTTAAAGAATCCAAACATGTCCACAATTAGAGGTTTCTTTCTTGTTTATTATGGATTCAGAAGGACACATCAAAGAAGAAATAATAAGCCAATTGTTAGAGATATATATCTGAATGTTACTAGTATAAAAATTGTAGCTCAAAGTCAAAAGTATTGATAAGATCATACAGTGAGTGGGTTGACATCTATTTTTACTACGTCGGTTTGAGAGTAATTGTTTTGATTTCCATCCTCCCTAGCATTTTCTCCATAAAAGGCTACTTATCAGATGAATATCATTGGAATAAAGTCATCACTAGCTCAAACAAAGCTGAAGAGCTCTGTCTGCGATTCTGCATTCAAATATGGGCAAATGGTTAGACCTTAGATTATCTCAGAAAAAATAAACAAACATCCTATATGATTTTTATGATAGACCATTCCATCACATATGCATTGGCAAAGAAGAAAGCATTAGCTATGGCTTGGAGTTACAGGGACCAAAGGCAGCCATGACCATATCTCTTCACTTCCCCCTTTTAGGGTCAAGTTTGCTTTAACACAAGAAACACAATGTGCGTAGTGGAAAATAATGGTCACATTTTTCTGAATACAAAGAAAATATTCTGTATATAATGTACCTGGACCAATTTGACCATTGGCTGGCTATAGTACATAACTGCCTGATAGCCCACCATGAATGAGGAAAATTAGGCCGATACATTTTCTTCCTCCTACCATTGCCCTGGGTGTATGAATTACATATCTTCTATGACCACTCTGCAAAGGAGCATTCTGTAACATAAGTGCTAACATTTCTGTGTTAATTATGCACATAAATATTTAGAATAATGGTATTTATGTGCACATATGCATCTAACTGACACTTCCACTTAAGAGCTACTGTGTAAATACCTGCTTATCTTACATAGCACATGTTTGTAAGCGGTATGTACACAGGGACAGAGGATAGGTGGGGCTAAACTTATGTGGGTAACTTGCAGAATATTTTAAGTTATGTGGTTATTTGCAGCATTTGAACTAATGCTTATACCAACTCTTTATTAGGAGTAAGTGCTTCTGCCTCAATGTTAACTGCATGGATTTTTTCATTCTTTTAAAAAGTACAATGAAATTACATGGAAATACTTTTATAACAAATAGGAGTAAAAACATTTTTTTTCACTCAAAGAATAGTTAATCTCTGGAATTAATGTTGCTGGAGGATGTGGTAACGGTGGCTAGTGTATCTGGTTTAAAAAAGGTTTGGACAAGTTCCAGGAGGAAAAGTCCATAGTCTGTTATTGAGATGGACATGGAGGAAGTCACTGCTTGCCCCAGGATTGGTAGCATGGAATGTTGCTACTAATTGGGTTTCTGCCATGTACTTGTGACCTAGATTGGACACTGTTGGAAGCAGGATACTGGGCTAGGAACCATTGGTCCGACCCTATATGGCTGTTCTTATGTTCTTATATATACTTGGTAATGCTAGTATTCTATAAAGGAATGTAGGCACCTATGCTACTTTATAGAAAAGACTTCTACCAGTCACCCTGTTATATAATTGCCATCTGAATGGCAAATGCATCTCAGGTGAGGTTGACGTTTCTTGCAGATTAAGGGGAGAGAATTGTTGGGTATCACATCATTAAGGGATTGGAGATTTCTTCCTTCTTGTTTGCTGGGAGCAACGATTTTACAAAGCTGCAACAATGCACAATTGCAGAGATCTCACTCCTAGTTTAAACATAGTTGTTCCTGCTGGACGTGCTGTCAAATACCCTTGTGTTCATTGATGTTTGACAGAGCCTTTTGTAAAATATCAGGGAAACTGTACATGTTCAACATGGATGCCTCAATTCACATCTCAATGTTCTCTGTATAATCAGGCTTCACATTTCACTTTTGTGGATTTGCTTTTTCTTTTTGTGTGATGTTTGTTTCCTTCTTTTCCATTTTAACATGTAAAGTATCAAATAATAAGAACAACGTTTAAAAAGCAAATTGAACTTGATAAATTCTAAAACTCCTGCCAATTCCACCATAACTTTCTGGATATAGATACTTGTGGCTGTGGTGTGGCTGGAGTCCTTAATGGATTTAAGAGACATCCTTGCATTCTTTTACTTATTGCTGTAGGTGCTGAATTTTGCTCTTAAGGATTCTGTGTGATGTTAATCATTTCTTTCATCAAGTCTGGGGAGCTTACACCTCCCATCTTAGGACCTGGGGTTGTATTTCACACCCGGCAATGCACCACCAGTTATGCTTCAGTTTGTTGCTAGACAGTGATCCAGAGAACATGAAAAAACTCTGAAATAAAAGTGAGTTCATGGGAAAACTGTCATTTTTAGTTCTTGGAGTCTTTAACTGACAGAAAGTATGCTCATGTTGGTGACAAGCAGATGTAGTAAGGAAACACAATGGCTCAATGCTCAAAGGGAGGTAATTAAGTATTTGAGATCAATTAAACCCTATGCTGTTGAATAGAATAAAACACCCATCAGAATATGTTTTTGTTTGGAGGTGCCCAAGCTCTGCTTCCACCCCCGCCCCATCCTTCCCTACAAGTCTATAGCCTCCCTCATGGCATTCAGCATCTCTGTCCTTCTCTCCCTCTCAGCTCCCCCCCCCCAATGGTCTCCAGAATTTCTCTCCTTCACTACTTCACTCACCTCCATCATCAGCATCTCTTTTCTTTGCTCCCTCCCCCTTCCTATTGACTTCCCTTCTTTCTTCTCTCCCTCCATGGTGTTCAGCTTGTCTCTTCTTCCCTCCTTCCCCATGGTCTCCAGATTCTCTCTCCTTCCATCCCTCCCCCTCCCCATGGACCTCAGCATGTATCTCCTTTCCTTCTCCCCCCTCCATTATCTCCAGCATCTCTCTCCTTCCCTCACCCTGTCTTTAGCATCATTTTCCTTCCCCCTCCCTCTACTCATCTCTAACATGTTTCTCCTTTATTCTTTTCCCACCCCTGCCCATGTCATCTAGCATTTCTCTCCCTCCCTTTCCCCCACCCCACACCTGCCCCACCATAAACTATTTATTATCTCACTCCTCTGGGGCAATGAATCTACAATCTGCATAAGAAGCAGCATTTCGTGGCCAGCCAGTGCACAGCCTTAAGCATCTGTACATGCTCAAAACCTGCCAGCTTCTGTCCCCTCCAAAACAAGAAGTTCAGAGGGGATAAGAGCCAGCAGGCTTTGTGAATGCCTAGATGCTCAAGACTCCTCATTGGCCAACGACATGATGCTTCTTCTTATGCAGACTGTAAAGTCACCAGCCTGGAGGAGTGAGGTAAGCAAATAAACAGCTCATAGGGGAAGCAAGGAAGGACAATTTTGAGGATACCATGATACCCATGGCCCCACCCCACCCCATTCTGATGCCTATGATTCTAGAGGAGGCATGGTGGCAAAGACATGAGGTGGTTTCAGAAGGGGGAATACAGAAGTGAGATGATGGCTTAATTGTCAGACCCTGAAATGAGGTAGGAACCTGAATTAAGGAGCTTTAATACTTTGGGGACAGTAAACAAAAAAGTGTTGTATTTGTTGTGTGAAGGGTTCTGTTTGGATGCCAAAGGAAATATTCCTCTGGGAACTGGGCAACAGATAGACAAATCCTGTGCAGTAGGAATGGATCCTCAGAAGCTTAGCCGAAATTGGATGGTGGAGCAGGTGGGGGAAGAGGGGTTGGTGGTTGGGAGGCGAGGATAGTGGAGGGCAGACTTATACGGTCTGTGCCAGAGCCAGTGATGGGAGGCGGGACTGGTGGTTGGGAGGCGGGAAATACTGCTGGGCAGACTTGTACGGACTGTGCCCTGAAAAAGGCAGGTACAAATCAAGGTAAGGTATACACATATGAATTTATCTTGTTGGGCAGACTGGATGGACCATGCAGGTCTTTTTCTGCCGTCATCTACTATGTTACTATGTTAAGCTGGATGAAGTAAATGTAGTGCAGTTAGAATTACACCCTAATTTACAGTGCTGCCAGAACCTCCTGATTAGAACAACTAAGGATAAGGCCTGTGCCATATAAAGATAGAATGGCAGCTGTAAACTTTCTGTAGAAGTTAATTGAAGTAAGCTTTTAAAGCTTATAGGCTATAGTTTGGATCAGAGAAGGTCAGAATAGCTGTGTTTAAGGAATGTTATTATTTGTAATTGCACTTTGGGCTAAGTTGTGCAAAGGGACTGCATGGCAGTTGTAAGAAGCCCATCATGAAGCTGTAAATAATAATGCTGTACTGTGATAATGTAGTGTTTAAATCTGCAATCACATTTTCCTTACTATGGTATTAATTGAGGGCCCTTTTGCTAAGCTGCATAAGCGTCTAAGGGCACCCGACATGCGCCAAAATGGAGTTACTGCCCTGCTACCACATGGCTCTTATGCTAATTTCATTTTTGGTGCATCCGATATGCGTGGCCGAGAAATAATTTTTATTTTTGGACACGTGTATCAGACGTGCGCCAAGTGGCATTTGACACGCATAGGTCTTTACCGCCCAGTTATCGCATTAGACTTTACCGCTAGGTCAATGACTGGCGGTAAGGTTTCAGACCCAAAATAGAAGCGCGGCAATTTAGATTTTGCCGCACATCCATTTTTGGCGAAAAATTTTAAAAAGGCCTTTTTTACAGGCGTGCTGAAAAATTGATCAGTGTGCGCCCAAAACCCGTGCCTACACTACCGCAAGCCATTTTTTAGCGCACCTTAGTAAAAGGACCCCTGAATCCTTTACTTTTTCATTTCTCCTCTTGAATTCTCCTATCTTGTGTACTAAATATATATGTTAGAGGATATTGTTATATTTATTTCAATTATAGTTTGTGGGTACTGTATTATTATTTCTGTTACTCCAACTTATGTTTCGGTACATGTATTGATTACATGATGGATTTGGGGGAAAATGTTATAAATATGAAATGAAATAATAAAAAAGCTATAAATAATAGCATATAAATAGTGCACTAGTGTCCTGCCTCATCCATGAGAAGGGAGTCAGTACCGAGTTTCTCTCCCAGATACTGAGCCTAGAAGAGCCATTGCATAGCGTATGGTGGTAGCTTGGTGATTTTTGAAAAAAGTAACAGAGCCAACGATGGAGGGGTATTTGGAGATCATTCGGAGGGACGAGAGGTGGTGGAACCATTGGAGCTCCATGGAACAAGTGGTCCTGGTGGTTTAATTGTGGAGGATCAAGGCCTTGAACAGAAGGAAATCCAGGAACTTCAAATGGGTGAGCCACCAGAGTTCATGAGAAAACTGACAGAGGTAACATTAGAATCGTTATGGGACTTGATTTCTCAGTCCCATAAGTATTTTCTTCAACAGTCTAATAAACTGTGTTCAAAAATTACAGTTATGGAAAAAAGACTAGATAAGAACAAAGTTAATGCAGAAATATTGACAAAGCGTGTTGAAAAAGTGGAGAACAAAATGGCTCAATTAGAAACGGTACAATCTACTTTAATTAAAGATATTACAAATCTGAGATATAGATCTGAAATACACGACAATTATATGAGAATACAAAACTTAAGATTTGTAAACTTTCCAAAAATGAAATTGGTGATGCTGCTTGAAATGCTTAAAAGATACCTAAGGGAAAATCTAGAGATTCCAGCTGATCAATTACCACCATTTACTCAAGTTTATTATCTTCCCCAACAAACGACTACTGAGCAACAAGAAAGGAGCCTAACGAACCTTACAGATTTCCTGGAATCTTCGGATTCAGAACAAGCTGCTGCGGCCACCTAGGTGGCCACAGTAGCCCTATTGCCTGATAAAAATTGGCTCTTCCATATGTTCTTTAAAAATAAAGAAAAACTCTTTCTAGGAAAAAAGATATTAATGTTTCCTGATGTATGTAGACAAACCCAGATTAAGAGAAAACAATTTTTGCTACTGAAATCGGCAGTCCTTGCACTTGGAGGCTCATTCTACTTTAGGTTTCCTTGCAAATGTATTGTGGGATACAATACTATTAAATATATTTTCCTGGAACCTCCGCAATTAACAGCCTTCATAGCCTTAAAAAGAACTGAAGGAGCACAATAGGTTATAAATCACTGCTGTCCTAACTATTTAAAAATAATTTTGAATTGTTTATCTGAAACCTCTTTATTTGAACTCTTGGATCCAGAATAATGTGGACTTGTGCAATTTGAATAATTTATGTTATACTGAATGTATCCTTTTTGCTTAAATTTAAATAATGCTTTCCATATCAAGTGTACTACCTTGATGTAAATTTAAAATTATAAATAAATAATAATAATTAAAAAAAAAAAAAAAAAGTAACAGAGACTGAAGAAGAAAGGTTCAGGGGTTCCTGGTACCTGAAAAGAAAGACAGAACATATAAGCACAGTAAACTGACAGAGGTTTCCAGCCCGGCTGAAAAGAGAGCTGGTAAGGAATCTATACAAGCAGACCAGATAGACAGAGGAACTATGATGAGCTTGAGATGCCCATTTTTAACTATGCTGTGGTAAGCTTACCTGGGGCTATACATACTTGCCTGGGAATGAAAGAGGAGATGTTGTAGTCCTGAAATGCATGTGTCTTCTTTTTGGGGGGGTAAGAGTATTGGGGCGGTTTAGTAAACCAGTTAATGGGATGTGTATAGCCCTGATTGGCTGGAATTTTTTTTTTAATGTGGTAGGGTTCCTATGGTGTCATCTAGTGTAGGAAACATTCTGCACTCAGATCTCCATGTCTCCTCTCTGCCATGTGTTCATATACAGAGGGAGGAGGCACTGAGGGCAGTACCAGAGACCAGGAATGTAAATCAAGATGCAATGGATTAGGTGGCAAAGAAGCAGAACCATGATGTAGATCATGATCAAGGTCTAGATCATGACTCTTGCAGTCAACATTGGATAATGTGGCAAAAAATAGTTAAATCCCCAGAAAAGGCAGACTCAGTTGGATATGATTAAGTCCCAGGAGAAAGGACCATGGGGCCAGTTTCATAAACTGAGATTGGGAAGTAGTCACTGTTGCGATAATGCACAGTAAAACAGTTAAAACTCTTACAATCGATGCAAACTACAGCCATTAGATTGATCAGTGGCACTGGATACTTTCATAGTATCTCTTATTTTTTGAGAATATCATTGGTTAACGATAAGGCCTGCAGGTGACCAACCAATGGCACAGCTGCTAGACCAGATCCTGCTGCAGGTGACTGGGCAGTTTATATATATTCAGCAGGGGTTTGCCACACTCCAGGTCACCCTCAGCAGCCTCCTATAGGTTTTCACGAGGTAGCAGTGGCAGTAGGGGCTGCCAGACATAAGGACTAAGGACAAACCCACACTTCTGTGTGTAAATTTTAAGAAGTTTATTTTGATAGTTATAAATACAATGTTTTTACTAATGTTTCATACCAAGCTGTACAACTCCAATCTTTTGAAATATGTGGCTATCCAATGCTTATAACAGTTGTGGGCTGTCATGGCACCTTGCTGAGGAAAGGAGACTGCAGATGATGGGGTGGGAAAGGGGAGATTAATTGTTTAAATGGTCTCTGTGGTCACCTTCATTGTAGATACTCAGCACTTGAAGGTACCCCTTCAGAATTCAGGCAAATGGAGGATGAGAATATGTGAGTAGAATTGGGGGATTTGAACCTGCCACCCCAAGGTCCCCAGGCCACTGTCCAAAACATTAGGCCAGGCGTCCACTTTCAAACCAAAGTGGCAGGAAATGGTTGCTGCATTACAATGGCCAGCAATATCATCTGGAATCGGTGTCAACATCACAGCACCTGACTAAGGGAAAAGGTATGTGGGAGCTGCTATCAGGTTCCACAACGTGGATTGTTATACATCACTGCAGTCTCCCCTCCCAGTTCCTTTTCCCAGGCCATGGCTGCAGGATAGTTGTGAATGGGGTCTTTCCTCACACTGGGCACTAGACCTCTGCTACCCCTACCTGCTTCTGGGGACACCCCAGCCACTCAGGTGTTCAGGAGATGCATAAGGAATATTGCATAGAGAGGTCTGCAGGCACTGGCTCTGATGCATGCCCAGAGCTCTCATGATGGTTCTGTGTGCATACTCTGAGCCCTTGAGTGCCTAGGGTGCCTCCAGGATCAGGTTGTGGAATCAGTGTACATAAGTACATAAGTATTGCCATACTGGGACAGACCGAAGGCCCATCAATCCCAGCATCCTGTTTCCAACAGCAGGCCCGCTGAGAGACTGGGTCGGGCCCCGGAAAAGGCCCCCCCCGGGCCCCCAGCCCTGCCCCCTGGGCCCTGTCCCCACTGCCACCCCCCAGGTTGTCGCCCCCCCCTTGAGGGGGGCCCGGCGCCACAGTTCCACCCACCTCCGCCACCGGGCCGGGCCCCTTCCACCCGAACCCCCGCCAGCAGAAGTGCTGTCTTCTAACTCCGGCGTGTGCGGCTCACAGACGCGCTTCTCTCAGCTGATCTTTGCTGTACTCTGCAGTTCCGGATAGGAGAAATACATAGTTAGGGTAAAGGGACAAATTAGGTTAGGTTACAAGAGGAAAGTTCGTCCTATGATAAGAGCTAAAGGTAACAGGTTAAACTTCATTCATGACAAAAAAGCTTGAATAATTAGGATCATTAAACTGGAAATCAAGATAATTAGCAAAAACAGTAGAGATATAGAGAATACATGTTGTATAGTTGCGTTTTGTTAATTTGAATTTATGAGTTGATATTGTATGCTTTCTTAAATAAATAAGTTTTCAATAGTTTACTATGTAAATGTTAGCACCTACTTTTTAGAATTACCCCCTTGCTATATGGCAACTGCCAAACTAATACAATTTAGTAAGAGGCTGCAATGAGCTCTTTAGTTAAACAACTAATCATTTCTTTCAAACATTTTAGCATAGTAGTTGTCATGGGATCTACTTCCCATCTACTTGCATTTTATGGAAATGGCTCAGCAATAAGAAAAAAACATCTCGTGGTTTTGACTGGTGACAATTTCTATGAGCTGATATACTGACTTCTTTATCTTGTTTTAAACAGTAGACACTCTGCATGGTGATCTATACATTCAGCATGTTTTTTTCTAGCAAAAAGGTGCTGGTACTCAAATGCCAGGCCACCCTTCAGGGGTGGGGTGATTACTGAGGGACCCACCCCACAATAGTCAGGCCTCCTGCAATCAGTCACAGAACTTATGGCAAGGCAGAATTGGTGTGTAGAGCCTGAGCTCTTTCATTAAAATTTGGAATCCATGGGTCAATTTTAGCAGACAGTGGAAAAGGTGCCGGTACTCAGTACTCCCAAGTACCCCCTCAAAAAAAGCCCTGGAGATCTCTTTATCTTAGTTTTGGCTACCCACACTCTGCATTATAAAAAAAAGAGGCGGTAAATAAATAATTGCTTAACATGAAAATGCATCAAGATATTGTTTGCCTACTTTGAAAACTGTAAAAAAAGAGCTGCCCCATTTAAGTGACTGACAGAATTTTTGGCCTGTTCGATGTATCAGAAATAATGTACGTGCAATGCTAGATCAACCACTAGGTGTCATGCCTGCTACATTCAGAGCATGATGTATCTTAAAAAAAGAACAATTACACTCTGAAGGCAGGCAACAGTGATGACTATAAAATCAGTTTAAATCAGATTTTATTTGATGCAGTAAACAGTCCATTTAATAATAATTGCAAGTATAATGGATCATTGGTGGAAATGTATATTTGTGAAAAACATTACCAGTTATATATTCTACATAATAATTTGGTGGCGGGGAGGGGAAGAGGAGGAAAAGTAATTTCCAAACTCTCCACACTAAAACAAGCCTACATGTAACTTTGCACCAATATCAAAGAGAAAATATGTACATGTTTTCACTTTGAACTTATTTTGGAAATTTCCACCTACTTTTTCTGCTGGCTCCTTTATTATGGAAAATAAGGTGCATGGATTTGAAAATACAACATATATGCATTATGTTTCTCCTCCAACCTAAACATGCCCCCAAGAATGCATCTTTTCAATGTGGCTACAGTATGAGCATTTTGGAGAAACAAATGGACTTTTGCATTCATTGAGGGACAGCAATTTTCAGACAACTGATTAATATGTCATGAAAAAATAATGCTTTTGTCTAATAAAAAAGCTAATCTTAGAAATTATTTTTCTTTACTTGAAAACAACATTTCAGCAGTCCCTATACCTACACTGGAATGCATATGTGGCTTTTCAGATATGCTGCATATTCCAGTTTTCTTAGCCATCCTATAGAAAGAACTATAGGACGACAGGAATTTTCAATCATGCACTAAATTAAAAGAACAACTGTCTCAAGCAATTCTCATAAATGGTTGGTAATTTTCCATTTATGAGAAAAATCCAGAGGCTGATATACTAAAATGTGAAATTACCTTATGTGGAAGAATGCATGAAACATGAGAAAACTCCCAAAACCCCCAACATGCTGGCATTTTGGGGCTCATTTACTAAGCGGCAGCAAGCCCAATGTGGGCTTACCATGCGCCAATTTGGAGCTACAGCTGGCCCAATGTATTTTTGCAGCCTTTTTACCTGCTGCTGTAAAAAGGGCCGCAGCACACGGCAAAAATGGCCCCCACTGCTAGCACAGGACCCTTTTTACCACAGCTTAATAAAAGGGCCCCTTTATGTATTATGCATAAATCTAGGCATGGTTTATAGATTATGCCTAACTGGTAATTTTTCTGGCACCGATTTTTCCGGCACTATAAATAGAATCTGGTCTGTAATGGGCACTAACCTGCAGGGTACCACAAGGATTGATACGATCACTTATTCTGTTCAGTATTTACCTCAAGCCACTAGCTGAGCTGACTCGGTCAATGGACACTCGGTTCTACATCTACGCGGATGATGTGCAGCTTCTCATACCCATTGAACCTGACTTAGCTACAACCTTGAATAAACTGATTACCTAGCATCAATTCAAGAATGGGCTAAACACAGCAAACTTTGCCTGAACCCAAGTAAAACCGAGCTTCTCTGGGACCCTAACACAAGTGGATACATACCTGACATCAAAATCTCTTTTGGGAAGTACAAATTCCCCCTCAAATCTCAAGTCAGGATCCTTGGAATACAGATAGATTCAACACTTACTCTAATTCCCCAAATCTAAGCAAACTTCAAGAGCTGCTTCTACTATTTGTGACAGCTATGCTGCCTCTCTCCTTACATCGAGAAGGTAAATCTTATCCCACTTATGCATCCATGATAACATCAAGACTGGATTACTGCAATGCACTATACAATGGTCTGACTACAAAGGGCCTGCACCAGCTCCAATTGATTCAGAATGCTGCAACAAGACTCATAGAAGGTTGCAAGCGACATGACCACATCACACCATTTTTGTAAAAACTTTATTGGCTACTAGGACAATACAGGGCTAAATTTAAAACTCTGTCTGATCTTCAAGGCCCTTAAAGGAAATGACCCTGAGTACCTGATGAATAGGACGATTCTCTACACACCGGCAAGGACACTAAGGTGCGCTGAAAAATGGACTGCGCTAGTGTAGGCGCGTGTTTTGGGTGCGCGCAGATCCATTTTTCTGCGCACCTGTAAAAAGTTTTTAAATTTTTGCCAAAAATGGGCATATGGTAAAATCAAAATTGGCATACATCCATTTTGGGTCTGAGACTTTACCGCCACCCATTGACTTAGTGGTAAGGTCTCACACGGTAATCATCTATGCGCATATAATGATGATTATACCAAGTTATGAGCAAAATTATTCTCTGGCATGCATAGGGACACACGTAAAAAGCGAAATTACCACCCAGACCACATGGTAGCCGGGCGGTAACTCTGAATTTACGTGCATTGGGCGCATGTAAGTGCCTACGCAGCTTAGTAAAAGGGCCCCAAAGGTCCTCTCAAGGACTATCACTAACCACACCATCTCTCTGACCTCATGTGCACCGTTCTTTAAATGAATGTCTAACTCTATGAACACCATATCTTTAAATACTAAAGGCCTCAATAACTCCTTAAAGAGACAAAAATTTGGGGCTTATATTTCTAAACATTGCCCTGATTTCTTGTTCCTACAAGAAATTCATTTAAACTTAAAGTAAATAAATCTCTTGAAACACCCCAAATATACTTTAGGCTTTTAGGTGTCTTTTACTAAGCCGCAGCAGTGTTTTTAGCTTGTGGTAGAAATCAGCTGGCGATAAATGCCAAGACGCCCATAGGAATATAATGAGCATCTCGGCATTTACCGCCAGCTGATTTCTACCGCAAGCTAAAAACACTACTGTGGCTTAGTTAAAGAGCTACTTACGTTCCTGCTATGGGGAAAAAATGGAACAGCTATTATTATTTTTTTTTTACAAATCATTGTCATCAGTCATCCTATTTTGATAATGAAGGACGTTGGTCATGTATGGAGACAAAAATTGGGGACAATCAGCTACTATGCTTTTTATACACTTTGAATTCTGATAATCCACACTCCCGGACTCAATATTTTCATTTACTGCTCCTGCTACGATGAGATTTTAATGTAATATTACACCACATTTTGGATAGAAAATCCAGTTATCCTACTCCTTCTTCCACTGGGTTAATGTGGGAGCCCTTAACACCACCTCAATAGGTAGCATTAAGTGCTCCCTCGCATGGCCATACGGTAAGTGAAATCTTACCGCAGGGGCATGACATCTTTTGGCCTTTTTACCTGCTGACATAAAAAAGGGTCCCTGCCGCTAGCACAGGGCCCTTTTTACCGCAGGTTGGTAAAAGGACCCCTCAGTCTCTTAAACCTTCTATATCCAGATGGTCACCCATACACCTCAGTTGGTAGGAAAGGTTAGAGACCATAAAAATGACCTGGCTCCAAGAATTACTTATTTGCTGAGTATGCTTCCAGTTCTACTCCCTGACACTTTTTTTTTTAAATCAATAGACAGATTACTAATCCAATTTTTATGGAATTTAACCCCCCCCCCCCCACACACACACACACACATCTCTGAAAGAATACAAGCAAACCTTAAGTTAATTAATTAATTAATTAATTAATTTAACACATTTATACCTCACATTTTCCCACTAATTGTAGGCTCAATGTGGCATCAAAGTCACTGAGAAAGGATGAAAGGGACTTATCAGGGGGACGATAAATGACCACTATTCGAAGAGGCAGAGGAGAGAAAAGGCGGATAGAGTGGACTTCAAAGGAGGAAAAACAGTGAGATTGAGGTGGAAGAAGGGGTTGAAATCTGGAGGAGGCTAAAGATGTTAGTGCTCCTCAGCTTGGAAAAGAGATGGCTGAAGGGGCATATGATTGAAGTCTATAAAATTATGAGTGGTGTAGAACGAGTAGAAGTGAATCAATTTTTCACTGTATCAAAAAGTACAAAGACCAGGGGACACTCAATGAAATTACATGTAAATACTTATAAAACAAATAAGAAATATTTTTTCACTCGAAGAATAGTTACACTTTGGAACTTGGTCTTGGAGGATGTGATCATGGTGGTTAGCGTGTCTGGGTTTTAAAATGGTTTGGACAAGTTCCTGGAGGAAAAGTCCATAGTCTGTTGTTGAGATGGACATGGGGAAGCCATTTCTTGCCCTGGGATCGGTAGCATTGAATGTTGCTACTAATTGGGTTTCTACCAGGTACTTGTGACTTGGATTGGCCACTGTTGGAAGCAGGATACTGGGCTAGATGGACCATTGGTCTAACCCAGTATGGCTATGTTCTTAAAGCTTAGTGCATGCTAAATGCTAAGAATCCCATATGTATAAAATGGGCTTTTTAGCACACAGTGCACACTAAGCTTTAGAAAAAGGTCCCTTAATGTAAGGTCTGGGAACATGTCCAAATGTTTGGGTTTTTTTGCACATACCATGATAGTAATGAACCTCACTCCTAAGCCAGTGTGTGTGGAGTATGATCTCAATCAATCAAATTTACTGCTGATGCTCTCTATAGTACTTGCATTGTGCCAATGAGAGCTTCCTTCTGGAGTTCATAAGATGTAACATGGATATGAGGTCTATGATGTCTGAACAGTATATTATATATCCAGAATAAACACAATTCTTTTTAAAATACTTAAAAAAATTGCTTTTACTTGTATCCATGAGTGCATATTTAAAATTGCATGTTCCCCAAATGTTTTAATTTGAGCATTCTAAACACCAGACAGCAGAGGGCACTAGAATACTGAATTGAGCAATTTATTATACGTGGTCTTCAGTTACTCATATAACTAAAAAAAAAATTTGAAATTAGATGTTTGAACAGAAAATACATTCAAATAAATAAATGGGACTATAGGAAGAAGTTAGAAAATCAAACTTTCATGAAGAAGTGCGTTTTGAATCTTTATCAGTTTTATGGTCCTAAACTATTGGTCTGACCATCTTTTTTTTTCTTTTAAATTATAATTAGGATTTCTGTTTTTAGGTGTTATAGTTTACAATTATAGCAATTTATTTTTAGGCTTAGATTCTTTCCCAGGGCCAAAAAAATAAATAAGGTTTATCGAAGTTTGAGCTGTGAAAGGAAACTTTTGGTAGCTTTCAAGGTGGAGTCCATTCAATGACCCTGAATACAATTTTCAAGTTCTAAGTCCTCATCTCGAAGCCCAAGCAATAGCATCAGCCTCCCTTTTACCCAGTTCAGCAAAAGCCTCTGTCCCCTCATCTTAAACTCCCTGCAACAGCATCAGTTTCCCCTTCTCCAAGCTCCAGAAATTGAATCAACCCTCATTCTCCCAGCCTTCTGCATTAGCAACTGCCTCCCACTCCAAGCCCCCACATCAACAGCCTCCTACACTCCCCTTTTCTCCCAACCTTCTGCATCAGAAACAACCCAATCCCTCTCCTCCTTCTAACCCCCTACATCAGCTCTCCCAGAAGCAGTCATCCCCTTCTACTACCTCTCTGCTGCATCAACAGCTCTGCAGCTGGTACTATGAGAGGTTTTAAGACCTGAGAACAGGAAATGCTGTTCCCTCATTGTGAAGATTTTTTAGTGCCAGCATCAGAGTTGGTGAAACAGCAGAGAGCTGTGAAAGGAAAAGGAGAAGATCATACTTATACCAAGGGACTTTGCTGTTCTATTGATGTCACCTGGCTGCAATGTCAGTTTATGTTTATTCTACACTTGATATTCTGCCTTTCTGCAGATATAGTTAAAGCGGTTTACATATACTATTTTCACAGGTACTTTTCTGTCCCTAATAGGCGCACAATCTAAGGTTATTTGTACTTGGGGCAATGGAGGGTTAAGTGACTTGCCCAGGGTCACAAAGAGCTGCAGTGGAAATTAAACCCAGTTCCCCAGGATCTCAACCCACTGCACTAACCATTAGGCTGAATCAGGATTTGAACCAAGGAAAGAGCAGTGTTTCAGGTTTTTTTTTTTTTTTGGTTATAACCCAAAACCCTAAGGGGGCAAGTTATGAAGATATGGTAAAAGATTGCCTTTTAGCACACCTTGATTTACTACCAGAGTCAGCTAACTGCATGATCTCAGTCCCACAGATTGCCGAATACCATTTTAAAAGAATAATTTTGCTTGTAAGCCATCTCGCAGGCAGCATTATTTCAGCTGCCTAGGAGTGCTGGGCCACAAAGCTGTGGTCTTATGCTCCCAGGTCTGCAGAACAGAGTCTTCCCCTGCTTACCGGTCCCACATACAGGTCCCCCAGCTCAAGGCTCCAACGGTTGAGAACCTGCCCACATCCTACCCCCACAAGCAAGCCCATCAACTTCCCCTACCCCCACACAAGCTTCAAACTCCCACACTCCCACCACCACCCCCAACATAGTGCCATCCTCCTAAAGGGTTATCTCATATAATACCCAGCTCTCACACCTATTCAACACATTTTCACCAATAATAAAGGGTATATATATATTGTATAGGATCCCTCAGATGTCTCTGTCACCACCACACAGGCTTAATAACGTGAGACAGGCACTTTTATGGTGGGCAGATATTCCTCATTTGATCCATTTTACTATCAAAACACTCTTTAATATAAATTCTTCTTTCTTAAATAATATCCTTTTTCACTTTTTATTCTTTCTCTTTTTTTAAATATATTCAAAACTAAAGCTCTCAACTTTTAAACGTGATCTCAATCTATACTTCTTCATCTTCATTTCAAAACTGGTCATTCATCTCGGAGAACGTATTACCGACATGAATTCACATTTCACAACTAGTGCTGTGTCAAGGTCTGTCTCCTAAAGATGAAAAAATATATATTAATACTTAATTTTCATCATCAGCAATCCATTTCTACAATATCAATACCTCAATCGAGCCTGGAAACAACTTCCTGCTTTCATGTTTCAAAATTGCCGTGGCGTTCTAACCTTTTAAATAGGGGGTTTCCCAACCTCATTACGTCAATATTTTTTTCACCAATCCCAGAGCTCATCTAGTAAACTCCTCCTCCTTATTCAAATTACTGACATCCATTCAATTTCCCGATTTAGCCCCTTCGGTTGCATAGAGTTTAAAGCATCCTGCATTATTTGTGTGCTAACAAGTTAGCATGTGGTTATGTAGATACACTAACTGGTTAGTGAAGGAATACCCACTCTCTTCCCCTTACACTCCTGCTCAAAAACATAAAACTTTATTTAGCACATGATTAGCATATATCACCCAGATAGGATTTTAGATAGTGCTGGGGAGCTTTCTCAGTGCATGTGGCTACCCATGACACAGAAAAATGTGGGAAAGAGATTCTGGAATCCAGATTTAGGGTCTTAAGTTGAAAACTGAAATCCAGACCCAATGCTCCCCTTCCAACACAGTATCCAAGAAGCAGGCAGAACTTCGAAATCTCAATGAGTGATTGAGACAATGATGCAGGGATGAGAGATTTAGATATTTTTAGGAACTGGGCAACATTCTGGAAAGGTGCAGCCTATTCTAAAAGGATGGACTCCACTTTGACCAGGATGGAACCAGGCTGAGGCTGCTAACATTTAAAAAGGAGATAGAGCAACTTTTAAACTAAAATGGAGGGGGGGGGGGGGGGGGGAGGAACAGACAGTCACCCAGGGAACATGGGGGAAGCCACTGCTTGCCCTGGGATCATACTATTTGGGTTTCTGCCAGGTACTTGTAACCTGGATTGGCCACTGTTAGAAGCAGGATACTGGGCTAGTTGGATCATTGGTCTGACCCTGTATGACTATTCTTATGTTCTTATACACACATTCTCGAATTACCATGTGATGCTCTAGTGCATTCCACTGTATTTCATTTCTTGCTGTGTTAGGTGCTGTCTTATCAGTGTGGGCTACTGTTAAGTCTGGCTTTTTTAGCACAGGATCCCATTTTTATGCATGGAGACCCTGTGCTATAATAACCCAACCAGTGGCAAACATTGATAACTCCCCCTCCTCAAGTATCTAATTCTATGTGTACTTATGTTAAACTAGCCGTTGAGCCCGTGAAAACGGGCTACTTTTGGAAGGGGGGGGTTCCGAGCCCTCCCCCCGAGGTCGGCGCTGCCCCGCCTCCCCCGGAGTCGCCGCTGCCACCCCTCCACCCGGCCCGAGCAGCACTGTAAACTTACATCAGCACGCAGCAGCAGGCACATCAGCAAAGCTGCCGTCAGGGCGGGCTTCCTTCTCTGCCTGTGTCCCGCCCTCGTGTGACGTAACGACGGAGAGGGCGGGACAAAGGCAGAGAAGGAAGTCCGACGGCAGCTTTGCTGATGTGCCTGCTGCTGCGTGGTGATGTAAGTTAACAGTGCTCGGGCCAGATGGAGGGGTGGCGGCGACTCCGGGGGAGGGGGGAGGGGGAGCGGTTCCGACGTCTGCAGCATGCCAGTAGAGACTTCCCTCTCTGTCCCGCCCTCGTCATCACGTATTGATGCGGGGGCGGGACAGAGAGGGAATTCTCTACTGCGCATTTGCGAGTGAGTACAGTCACTCGCTGTTTATATGTTTGATATTAATGTAGGATAGTAAATAAGGACAGAATAGATTAATTGGTCCATTCAACATGTCCAGTTGTCTTCCTATGTTTTTCTCTACCACTTTAAAATTTCTATACTCAAGCTAACACCAATCTCTCCCATGTTTTGTTTTGTTTTTGTAACAAAATCTCCAACCATTTTTCCACAGACTTTGTAATAAAACAAAACCTTCTTGTGTATATGAGCTGGTAAAATGTATCATCACTTAGTACATGTTGTAATTAGTTTTATTGAGTAGGCAGTAAAACATTTCTCCCAATAACATATTCATGTTACTAGCACACATTTTATCCTCAAAACATTAATTGCTAAATAGCATAAAAACATTATTTAATATTGACAGAGGTAAGTATTGTATGCATGTTATATTATGTTATGTTATAGTAGACTTATCGCCTGCCAACTCTCTCAATTTGAGATTCAAGGTGAGATACAAATCAAGATACAGACGAAGAATATCAGAAAATTACAATATAAGTTTTTTAAAACAGTCAAAAACAAAAACTACATTAATTAAACTATTATATATATATATTCCTACCAAGAATCAAAACAAGTAAGTCTTCAAAGCTTTACAAAAGGAATAATAACTTTTCACCAAATGTATTTCTGAAGGAAGAATATTCCATAGACAAATAGCCAAAAACAAAAAAGAATGAGAAAATAAAGCTTTGAATCTAACAGACCTAATTGTCAGAAGAACTAGAAGCAGTTGATTATGACTCCAGGTGGTCACAGTAGAGCTTATAGTATTGAGTAAATAGGACAAACCCTCCGGACAATTACCTTCCAAAATATTAAAAATTAGGCATAACACTTCAAAACAGATCCTAGCCTGTACCGACAACCAAATTCTTCCAATAGGGGAGTCACATGTTCCCTATCCAGCTTATAATCGAAAGAGAAAAACGCCTATATTGCGACCCAAATCGGGAGATGGGCGTCTTTCTCCCGTGGGCGCCCAAATCGGTATAATGGAAAGCCGATTTTGGGCGTTTCCAACTGCAATCTGTCGCGGAAACGGGTAAAGTTGATGGGGGCCTGTTGGAGGCGTGGTGAAGGCAGAACTGGGGCGTGGTTATCGGCCAAGGAGAGATGGGCGTCTTTAGCTGATAATTGAAAAAAAAAGGCGTTTTTACCACGATTTTGGGTCACTTTTTTTGGACCTTTTTTTCACGAACAGGTCCCAAAAAAGTGCCCCAACTGACCAGATGACCACTGGAGGGAATCGGGGATGACCTCCCCAGATTCCCCCAGTGGTCACTAACCCCCTCCCACCAAAAAAACCCCACTTTTCAAACTTTTTTTCCAGCCTGTATGCCAGCCTCAAATGCCGTACCCACCTCCATGACAGCAGAATGTGTTCTATCCTGTGACAACCTTTCCCTGGTTCTGATGTGGCTCTCGGGTGAGTGTGACACCTTTTCTGTTATGCGCACTGCAGAGTCACATCAGCAATGCATTGTGGTGGGTGTAGGGTATTGGGCTTCTGGATTCCACTAGCTTGTGGCAAATGCTCACGATGTTGGTAGTTGGTAGGCTCTACTCCCATGGTGCTTTTCCCCCTGCTTACTGGGTCAGAGTGTGCCCTGTTTTGTTTCCGGTAGTCCATGAGGTAGTGGCCATTTTTGTAAGCCAGTTTTAAATCCCTTTCCTGTGTTAGCCACGTTACAGAACTTAGTTCTTCCCTTGAATGTGGCTGAAAGAGGGCATTGTACAGCATTCTGCCAGCACTGACCTACTGCTAATCTCAGTACCAGGGAGACTCCTTGCCAGTGGGGCACAACCTCTGATCTGAAGTTAACTGTGAGAAAGCGTGCTTATTCCAATAAAGGACGTTTTCGGAGAGATTAGTCTTCAGGTGTCAATTGGTGTGCCAATGTTATATAGCAGCAACCAGTCCTAGAGGCCTGCGTGTATGCAGGTCTCTGGAGCACTTTTAGTGGGTACCGCAGTGCACTTCAGCCAGGCGGACCCAGGCCCATCCCCCCCTACCTGTGACACTTGTGCTGGTAAATGGGAGGCCTGCAAAACCCACTGTACCCATATGTAGGTGCCCCCTTCGCCCCTAAGAGCTATGGTAGTGTTGTACATTTGTGGGTAGTGGGTTTTGGGGGAGGGGGGTTGGGGGCTCAGCACCCGTGGTAATGGAGCTATGCATGTGGGAGCGTTGTCTGAAGTCCACCGCACTGACTTCTAGGGTGCCCAGTTGGTGTCCTGGCATGTCCGGGGGCGAGTGTACTACGAATCATGGCCCCTCCCATGACCAAATGGCTCGGATTAGGACATTTTTGAGCTGGGCGTTTTTAGTTTCCATTATCGCTAAAAAAAAACAAACGCCCAGCTGAAAAACATCCATTTTTTCGAAAATACAGTCTGTCCCGCCTCTTCACGTACCTGTTTTCGGACATAGACGCCCATGGAGATAGGCGTTCGCGTTCGATTATGCCCCTCCACGAGACTTTAAAAAATAAGTCCAGCAGCAGAATTCTGGATCAATTGAATTTTATGGGACAGCTGAGCCTGCTCAGTTCTCTTTCTGTCCTTGCTCTTGTTCATTGCTTCAAAAGGGGATTAAAATAAGGCCAGAAATTAGGATTGTATGAGAATTGTGAGAACTACAAAAGCCCAGAAGAGGAAGATAAAGGTGAACAGAAAAATCCAGGAGAGAAAAAACTTGATGTAGGTACATGTTTCTTCCCATCTGTCTTCAGTCTCAGTAAGGGCAGTATAAAAGAATATAATTGATGGCAGAAGAGACCATGGAATGGGTTGATCTCGTGAGTACTCCAGTTACCTTGACTCAGAATGGTACAGCCTTTTCTGACCATGCCTCAGTCTATAGCAGTGCATTTTTTCTAGCAAAAAAGGTGCCGGTACTCAAATGCTAAGCCACCTTTCAGGGGTGGGTTGATCACTGAAGGACCCACCCCTCAAAAGCTAGGCCCCTTGCAACAAGTCACAGAATCTTTGACAAGGCAGAATTGGTGTGTAGAGCCTGAGCTCTTTCATTAAAACTTGGGGTCCATGGGTCAATTTTAGCAGACAATGGAAAAGGTGCTGGTACTCAGTTCCCCCAAGTATTCCCTCAAAAAAGCTCCAGTCTTAACATGACATGACCAAAATAACACAGGCAAACACCTCATAGAGGCTTAAAGTGCAGTAAAGTTTTATACTTACTGCATAATAAGTGCCCAAATTACCACACAGTGAATGCAAAGACTGTGTGCTAACTGTTTGGGGCATTCCCAGCATGTTACTCACAGAAAATACTTTAACATGTGGAAAGCATACTGACAGCTCAGACACTACTTCCTACTCAGTGCATCTATACCATCTGTGCTATCCATAACATAGAGAAAGTAACTGCACACTAACCCCCTAATTCTATAAAAGTCACCAAAAAATTATGTGTGCAAATTTGGGTGTGCACTAAATTTGCTCACCCAAGTTAATTGAATAATGAGCCAATTAGTGCCAATAATTGGCTTTTTAACAAGCAATTAGTAGCAATAATTGAAATCAATTCACTGGTATGTATGTAAATTTAGGCATGTGATCTGCTCTTAAATTTTACACACATCCCGGAAAAGGGGACACGGATATGATAGAATCATGGGCATTTCAGGCTGGAGCATGGGTGTGGATTCCAGTTATACACACAATTATGGAATAAGGGGGTTTCATGCATACATTTGGGTGGGGCATTTGCACCACATTTTTGTTGGTGCAAATGGGCACACCTAAATTTACACGCAACCCCTGTGCTTAAGCACCATTCTATAAACCATGCCTAACTTTAGGCGGAGCTTATAGAATAGTTCTTAAGCATTTTTCTCTATGCCGATGTTTTAGGTGTGATTTATAGAATCCACCTTTAAATGCAGTGCACAGTCCCCCCAAACTCTGTATATGGCGCTTAGTTTCGGGCACCTGAATTTGGGCACAATCCTGAGACATGAGTGCAACTTAATTCACCATAAGCAACCTATTATTGACATTAATTGGCACCAATCAGGATTTGCAAATGCACCCGGCTGCGCGCTATTCTATAATGCAATTCGAAAGGGGGTGTAGCCATGGAAGGGGCATGGCAGTGTCAGGGGTATTCTGAAAAGTTGTTTACAGGATAATGGGTCAGCATACTTGACTTGAGTGCCAGCATTTACACCAGGTTTCAGCAAGTGTAAGTCTGACACCCCAAAGTTAGGGTACAGGAACCGGCACTAAGGGGCCCTTTTACTAAAGCGTGCCTAAAAGTGGCCTGCACTGGTGTAGGCACGTGTTTTGGATACAATACGCACAGGTGAATTTCTCAGCGAGCCTGGAAAAAAGGCATATTTTTTGTGGCCGAAAATGGATGTGTGGCAAAATTAAAACCACCGGTCATTCATTTTTGGGCTGAGACCTTACCACCACCCATTGACTTCGCAGTAAGGTCTCATGCGATAACTGGGCGGTAAGCGGCCAGCATGTGTAAACTGCTGATTACCACCAAGTAAGCACATGGTAGCCGGGTGGTAGTTCCAATCTGGGTTGCGTTGGACGTTCATAGGCACCTACGTGCCTTAGTAAAAGGGCCCCTAAATGTGGTTCTGTAAAGAGCATGTGCCCTTTATTAAATCATGCTTAGTGCAGATCTTTTCTGGCTCCATTTTCGGAATCCAGACCTCCATGCCTTTTCACTACCCATTACTCATCGCCTATCATATAGCAGATATTGAAGCAATTTTATATAAGGCACATCTGCATTTATATGCATATTTTGTGCATAAATGAGCAATAGGTACCACTTATGTGGACCCTTGCTTGCAACACTATTCTGTAAGCTTGCAAGTAAGTGGCATAGGATTAGATTCTATATTTCATGCCTAAAAAAATCAGTGCCAAAACAAAATATGGCTAGGCATATTTAACAAAGTACGCCTACATTTAGGTGCACTTTACAGAACAAGCCTAAATTTCTATGTAGTTTATAGAATACGCTGAGCACCTGTCCGCATGACTGAATTTAGTCGCAGGCAGTTACGCCACGTAAAACTTGGTGTAAATGCTGACACCTAAATTATGTGCAGACCGGGTGTATTCTATAACAATGCTCATCGATTTTAGAAATGCTCATGACCCGCACATAACAAGCCTCTGGCCATATCCCCTTTTCAACTATGTGCATCATGTTATAGAATACGCTTAGACAGTAGTGCGCATAAATTCTATTTAATGACAATTACTGTCAATAATTGCTTGTTAAGTGGCAATTAGCGCTGATTGGCTTGCTAACTAATTAAGTTGTGCGCGTAAATCCAGAATATGACCAGATTTGTGCACACAATTTAAGTTGCACTATATAGAATCCAGAGGATGGTGTGCATTTCAGCACATTACTTACAACTGCATGCCTTCATTTTGATACGCCAATGGGGGTTTTGTGCTAGTATTCTATAATAGTATCAGAGCGCCTGATGATGTTATAGAATTGGCACTCCCTGAGCTGTACCAGAGTGTCAAAAATAATAAGAAACAGCATAAGGAATGGCAAGTCAAATGCAAAGTACTGATAAGGAAGGCAAAGAGGGACTTTTAAAAAAGATTGCATTAGAGGAAAAAAACATAGTAAAAACCTTTTTATGTATATTAGAAGCAAGAAGCCAGCACAAGAATCAGTTGGACCGCAAGCTGACTGAGGGGCAAAAGGGGCACTCAGGGAAGACAAAGCCTTAGAGGAGAGATAAAATAAATTCTTTCCTTCGGTCTTCATAGAGAAATATTTGGGAGAGATCTTTGCCAGAAAATGGTATTCCAAGCTGAAGAGTCTGAGAAACTGAATGAAATCTCTCTAAACCTGGAAGATGTAATGGCACAATTTGGTAACTGAAGAGTAGCAAATCACCTGGACTGGATGGTATTCATCTCAGAGTACTGATAGAATTGAAAAATGGACTTGCAGAACTATTGTTAGTAATACGTAATTTATCTTTAAAATCAAGCGACCAGAAAATTGGAGGGTGGCCAATGTAATGCCAATTTTAAAAAAAAAAGGTTCCAGAGGTGATTTGGGACATTATAGACCAGTGAGCCTGATGTCAGTGCCAGACAAAATGGTAGAGACTATTAAAAATAACAAAATTACAGAGCATATTCAAAAGTCTGGATTAATGAGACAAAGACAACTTGGATTTAGTGAAGGGAAATCTTGCCTCACCAATCCACTACATTTCTTTGAAGGAGTAAATACACATGTGGATAAAGATGTGCTGGTTGATATTGTGTATCTGGAATTTCAAAAGGCATTTGACAAAGTATCTCATGAAAGACTCCAGAGGAAATTGGATAGTCATGGGATAGGAGATAGTGTTCTATTGTGGATTAAAAACTGGTTAGAAAACAGAGAGTAGGGTTAAATGGCCAGTATTCTCAATGGAGAAGGGTAGATAGTGGGCTTCCAAATGAGTCTGTGCTGGGACCGCTGCTTTTTAACATGTTTATAAATTATCTAGAGATGGGAGTAACTAGTGAGGCAATTAAATTTGCTGGTGACACAAAGTTATTCATAGTTGTTAAATCCAAGAAGATTGTGAAAAATTACAAGAGGACCTTATGAGACTGGGAGACTGGGCATTCAAATAGCAGATGATGTTTAATGTGAGCAAGTGCAAAGTGTTGCATGTGGGAAAAAGGAACCCGAACTATAGCTACATGATGCAAGGTTCCACATTAGGAGTCACCGACCAGAAAAGAGATCTAGGTGTCATCGTTGATGATACGTTGAAACCCTCTGTTCAGTGTGTGGCGGCAGCTAAGAAAGCATATATAATGTTAGGTATTACTAGGAAATGAATGGAAAACAAAAATGAGGATGTTATATTGCCTTTGTATCGCTCCATGGTGTGACTACACCTTGAATACTGTGTGCAGTTCTGGTCACTGCGTCTCAAAAAAGATATAGTAGAATTAGAAAAACTACAAAGAAGGGCGACAAACATGATAACAGGAATGGGATGACTTCCTTATGAGGAAAGGCTAAAGTGGCTAGGGCTCTTCAGTTTGGAGAACAGATGGCTGAGGGGAGATATGATAGAGGTCTATAAAATAATGAGTGGAATGGCGTTCCTGGGCCTGTTTCCGTAAGCGAATGTCTAGAGTAAGATGAGTTCATCAAGACTTGAGGGAAGGTCATGTCCCACCAGTTCATCTTTAATTTGTGAGAGTCCTTGCCAGAAGATTGCAACTAAACTCTTGTTGTTCCACTGCCAATGTTCAGAAACAGATGGCGTGTAGGCTCATTTTCAAAGCACTTAGCCTCCCAAAGTTCCATAGAAACCTATGGAACTTAGCCTCCCAAAGTGCTTTGAAAATATGCCCATAATCGCCTATGGTTTGCTCTCTTTTCAATAATGGCAATAACTCAGAGGCTGCTGAGGAGGCTTTTCCCGGTTCCTCAATGTTTCTTGTAAGCTCTTTGAGCAGGGACTGTCTTTCTTCTATGTTTGTGCAGCGCTGCGTATGCCTTGTAGCGCTATAGAAATGCTAAATAGTAGTAGTAGTTCCTCAATGTTTCAATGAAACTGGTGAAGGAAGTCTGTAAGGTTATTCAGGATAGGATAGTTACACTCCCACAACAAGAAAGCCCATGCAAGGGCAGATCTGGTGAGGAGAGAGATCAGGTAGGCCGATGTGGTTGGACACAAAGTCTCTGGCCTGTGGAGGAGTGGCCTAGTGGTTAGGGTGGTGGACTTTGGTCCTGGGGAACTGAGGAACTGAGTTCGATTTTCACCTCAGGCACAGGCAGCTCCTTGTGACTCTGGGCAAGTCACTTAACCCTTCATTGCCCCATGTAAGCCGCATTGAGCCTGCCATGAGTGGGAAAGCGTGGGGTACAAATGTAACAAAAAACAAAAAAACAAACAAACAAAAATACTATCTGGCATTGGTTCAGGAAACCTCAGCAGGCCTTCACGTTCCCATCGAAGCGGAGGTGCAACTCGGAGTCCTGAGGAAACGGATGGACTGACCACCGGCTCAGTAGGAATGGGGGCCACCGCAGTGGCTTGTGCTACCCCTGGGCTCTGAAGATTATCCATCCAATGGGTCAATTCCTGGACCACTCCAGCTAACGTCTGGAGCTGGATTGTCATCTGCTGTAGGAACTGCAGTGTAGGTGACTCCGTCGAGCTCATGGCCTTCACTTGCTGTCATTGACCTGAGGGTGAGCCCTTGAACTGCAGACAGGTCTCAATAGGGTCATAGCCCAAACTACAGCAGATGGGTCACTAGGCTGCAGGGGTGGACCAGGAGGGCTGGCAAAATCTGAGTAGAGCAGCACATATAGAACCGACATAGCTAGGAACGCATTGCTGGGCTGGCTTCGCTGGGCTGGCTTCGCTAGCTTGGCTCAGCTGACTGGGCTTGTCATGTCATTGCTAGCTTGGCTTGTTGGAACCAGTTTGGCTTGGTGGGGCTAGCTTGGCTGAGCTGCTTTGGCTTGGCTGGGCTAGCTTGGTTAGGCTAGGTGGCTTGGCTGGGGTTGGCTTTGCTTGGCTAGGCTGGCTTGGCTTGACTGAGCTAGCTTGTCTAGGTTGAGCTGGCTTGGCTAGGCTGGCTTGGCTTGACTAGGCTAGCTGAGCAGACTTGGCTTGACTGGACTGGGATGGCTAGGCTCTGCTGGCTTGATTTGCTGTACTGAGTGACGGTGGCATGGCCTGGCAAGAACTCCTCTGATGAGTTATGCCCAATTTGCGAGCACAATTTAATTGAATAACAAGCCAATTAGTGCTAACAATTGGATGCTAACAATCAGTTATTGGTGCTAATTAGCAACAATTTGAATTTACACGTGCATCTTCCTATTCTGTAGTCTATAAAGATGTGTGCATAAATTCTTACATGTAGATCCGAAGAGAGGGTATGGCCATAGGAGGGGCATGGGTGGGACATGGGTATTTCTAGAATTTGTGCGCAGTATTATAGAATATAGCAGATCCATGCCTAATTTAGGTGTGAGGATTCCAGCGCCATCTTGAAAGATGTTATAGCTGCACCATAAGCACTGAGGTGTCCCGATCTAGGTATGTGACTGCTTATATTTTAAACATTTTTTGTAGGGCCTTACCCTCATGCAGCTTTGTGAAACATGATTCAAGTTGTGGTCCTTGATGTTGAAAGAAAATTTTCTTTCAGTTAATTGTTTTGAATATTTAATGATATTAAAGAGATGTTATAAGTTTTGATATAAGGAATAACAGACTGGATATAGTTTGGAAGCTGTTGATGAATCTCTGCGAGGTACTAGGCTGTGTCCTGGTGTGAAAAGAGTCGCCTCTGAGGCTTCTAACCCACTGTTATTGGTCACATACTTTGCTGTTTTTTTAAATATTTATCAAATAAGATCTCAGTGCTAGGTTGTCTTTTTGTTGCATGTTATTTCTACGCTTGCTGTATTTACATTGTGGGACTATTACGTTTTGATTTATCTGGAATATCTGACTGCACAGGAATGTAGTCAGGTGACTACATTGGACAAGCAGTTCATAAACAATCCTGTTTTTTGTTGAGAAAGCACCTTGGTAGACATCAGAACATATTTCCTGATGCCTTGCAAAATCTTGTTAAAAATCAGAGCATAATTCATGCTATGTAGATGCTTGTCATATAGCAAATAATGCTGAGGTTGTTACCAGCTCTAGAAGTGGTCACCTATGTACGGGTCTTTTCTCAACAGTATGTGACAACCCTCCATCACTGGATCCATGAACTGCATACCGAGACTTGTAAATACATGCCCAAGTACGTGTGGGCAGATTGCACCAACCCATCCCAGTTTTTAACACTTTGAATTCTCACCCAAAATGGGGTGGTGTCCTGCCTCTTCTCAGGCCCTTGAAATAAGCATGGGACTGGTGGAGATGTAAGTAGGGTGGGGCAGGTGGATGTTTGCCATTTTTAGAAATCGTAAACCACCCGGACTTCCCAGCAAGGCACGGTAAGACAAGATTTTTTGCTTGGATGGAGAAAGGATGCAGATAGTTGGGCTGTTCTTGGATTTACTGGCGGGAGTTTTCCCCTCCTTCCAACAAATCCAACATCACTGGCAGATGCCCAATTATGATTGTCTACACTTTCTTCAACTGCAGCATTATTGTTGTTCCCTCTGCAACATTGATGCCTCCAGGAGTGGGGGTCCCTGCTTTACCTTGATAGATATACTTTTTTGCTAAATGTATGTGAGGATTAACAAACTGTCAGTCTGGTATTCCTTGGTTAGAGAGCAGTGTCTCTCCTCTTGTTTCTTGTAGTTGGCCTCGTGTTGATCAATTGCTTCCCACCTTGCCTGTTTCACAGATATGCTGACACATAACTTTAAAGGACACTGCAATTTTACTCCTAATATTTTATAAAATTCATCAACCCAGGCCATTTGGCCCTGGGGACTTAGCCAATTTAAGATGCTTTACAGCGCGGAAGATCTGTGTCAGAGGTTGGGGCACTGAGAGCAGCTCTCTGGTCATAGGTCAGCTGTGGGAGATCGAAGTACTGAAAGAATATATCCCATTGCACATTATCACTGTGACCCCTATCAAAAAGGGTCTTATAGAAGTCCACAAATGCTGCTTGGACTTCCTGTTCAGGTTATCCCGATTATATTAATGAGAGGAACGAAAGACAATAAATGCTCTGAAGAGAACAAGCTCACAACACATATACTACAGAGCAAAGAAATTATTTGATGAATCACACATTCATATACTGCCATATGTTATGGAAATTTTTTTGAAGTGCTCATAGAGAACTATGAGCACATCAAAAATTTTTCCATAACGTATGGCAGTGTGTGAATGTGTGATTCATCAAATAATTTCTTTGCTCTGTAGTATATATATTGTGGACTTCCTTTTCAGCAGTTACTCTAAGGCCCACATCATTTTTATATGAATTATCACTTGCTTCGCCCCTCTCTCTTTGACTAATGTAAACAGCAATTTCCCCGCCTTGTTACCCCCAACTATTCAGATAATATTTGTACAACTGAATATCCTGAGCAACCCTTTATTAAATACATCATTAATCTGCTTCCTGATGGAATTATATTCCTGCCTCAATGTGATGCCCCCAGACTGTCTGTAGCCATTTCATGCGGGACAACAAGAGTCTATCTCTCTCCCTGCGCACATGCGCTATATATGCCAGAATCATTCCCCTCACCACTGCCTTACCTGCCTCCCAGTAAGTGATTGGGGCAACATCTTCTGAGTTATTATCCAATAAGTATTGGTCCCATGTTTGCCTTAAAAAATTTTTAAATCAGGCTTGGGTTCATCTGCCACATAGACACCTGTTTCCCTTGATGCCACCCTAAATCTGCCCAAAGCAAACAGTGGTCAGATAAGGCCCCATCCTCAATACCAGAGGCATTCGTCCTGAGAGAAAGGAGGGGGCCAGGAGTAAACAGTCCAGCCGGCAATGCACCCTTTGCACATAGGAGAAGAAATGTAGTCACGTGTCTCAGGGTGTGCCAGATATCAAACAGCCTCAATTTGTTCAAAAGAAAATTGACCCTTCTGCCATCCGAGTCCAATGTCCTGGGTTTTGGAGGATTACAGTCAATTAAGGGATCAGCCATTATGCTAAAACCCCCTCCCCCCACCCACCTACTCACCAGTGGATCCAGCACAGACAGTAAATGAGAAACAAAATATGTGTGAGTATACATTTGGAGCATAAATAGATCACAAGGCAACCCTAATCCTCAACAGCTCACCCGTCCATATCACAAATCTGCCTTCTGGATCTTGTATGAGCTTGTGCAGCTCCGAATGATGTTTATTTGTGATTTAAAATAGTTATCCCTCTCTGCCTACAATTAAAAGAGGAATATGCCAGCTCCCCCACCCAATCCTTGTGTAGCTTCAAATGTTCAAAATTTCTAAGGTGAGTTTCCTGCATCAATAAAATATCCACTTTCATTCTTTTACAATAATTCAAGATCTTTGTACACTTCAGTGGGGAGTGTGACTAATTGTAGACTACCCAGCCTATATGCTGTGGAGGTGATTGGACTGCCACAAAATGTCAACAGTCTCCACATGAGTGGCGTTCCAGCTGTGCCCCTCCTGCTTCAGTCCTATTAAACAAATTATGAGTAGGTCTATGCTGAAAAGTCCTGGGCACCAAAGGACCCCTGTCTGTCCTCCCTACCCCCTTTTCCCAGCCTCCCAAGGCTTCAAACTTACACCCTATACAAAAAGCATTCAGAAAAATAAAATCCTCCAAGCATACCTGTAACACATATAACCAACATCCTATAAACAGACACACGATTCCTTTAAAAGCCCTCTTATCCACCCAGTACCACTCTAAGAAACACCAAATGCTTCACTACCCTACTCCTTCAGTCATTGCTACCTCCATCCTTCCTCACAGGCAAATCACCGAACTGTCGCCAAGCATCAAAAATCGATATCTGCAGAACTAAAATGCACATAAAGAAGCAATTACAAAAACATTTATGAGTAAGTATGCAAAAACAACAACAACAACCAGGCTCCAGCACCCTCCATCTCCAAGACAATCCTTAAGTAATAGAGTGCTCAGGGTCCAAGACCAAACCATAGGAGCCGACTCTGTGGGTGTTGTGGGTGCTTGACCACCCACAATCAGTGGCATTCCTAGGGGGGCTGACACCCGGGGCGGATCACCGATGCGCCTCACCCCCCGGGTACAGCGCCCCCCCACCCGGTGCAGCGCGCCCCCCACCCCGGCAAAAGAACCCCCCCCCCCCGGGTGCACACCACTGGGGGGGGGGGGGTGCCGCGCGCCGGTCAGCTTCATTCGTTTCCATGCTCCCTCTGCCCCGGAACAGATTACTTCATCAACTGGCTTAACTTTATCCACATGTTTATTCATGCCTTCAAAGAAATAAGCAAATTGATGAGGCAAGACTTCCCTTGGCTGAACCCATGCTGACCTTGTCCCATTAAACTATGTTTGTCTAAATGTTCCATAATTTTATTCTTTATAATAGTTTCCACTATTTTCCCCAGCACTGAAGTCAGGCTTACCAGTCTGTAATTTACTGGATCACCCCTGGAACCCTTTTAAAAAATCATCATTACATTGGTCACCCTCCAATCTTCAGGTACTATGGATGATTTTAATGCCAGGTTACAGATCACTAACAACAGATCAGCAATTTCATGTTTGAGTTCTTTCAGTACCCTGAGGTGTATGCCATCCAGTCCACGTGATTTATCACTCTTTAACTTATCAGTTTGGTTCAGTACATCTTCCTGGTTCACCGAGATTTCTTTCAGTTCCTCCACATTGTTACTCTTGAAAACCATTTCCAAAACAGGTAGATCTCTTATATATTCTTCCATAAAGACCAAAGCAAAGAATTCATTCAATCTCTTCACTATGGCCTTGTCCTCCTTGAGTGCTTCTTTTGGTCCTTCATGATTTAATAGTCCACAGATTCCCTCACAGGCTTTCTGCTTCTGGTATATCTTAAAAATAATGTTACTATGAGTTTATATATCCACAACAATTATTTCTTCATATTATCTTTTAGCCTTCTTTATCAATGCTTTGCATCTAGCTTGACACTGTTTCTTATTTTCTTCATTCGGATCCTTTTTCCATTCTTTGAAGGATGCTCTTTTGGCTCTAATAGCCTCATTCACATCAAGTTTTAACCACATTGACTGTCGTTTGCTCTTCTTTCCACCTTTGTTAATACATGGAATACATCAGGTCTGGGCTTCCATGATGGTATTTTTACCATGCCTGTTTTAAATTCCTACCCTTTGAGGACGACCCTTTCAGCTTCCTGTTAACCATTTTCCTCATTTTGTTATAGTCAGCCTTTCAAAAATTGAATGTTCTTATGACAGATGAGGTAGAGGAAGTAGAGGTGAAGTACAAAGAGACAAGGTGGGAGAGGGAAAAAGATTGTACAGACAGCACAGGAAATGGAACAAATGAAGGAAAGAGCATGTTTCTTATACCCACAATCACACAGTCTGTGCACACAACTTCCCCTAGCACACGTTAGCCAAACACTTACCACATAGTATTTAAAATCATTTAACCGGCCAGGAATGGCTCCTGGCCAGTTAAATGGCACTGAACTGGCTATCCGGTTAGCGCTTAGCGGATAGCCGGTTATATAGTATAATACAACCAGCTATCCCCTGATATTCAGCGCATCACCGGCTAAGTTTGGTGGCCACATTATGCTGCCATAATAGCTGGACTATCTTTGGCCAGTTTAAACCGGTTAAATTTAAACCAGTCGAAATACACCTGGATATTCAATACCAGAAATGGCCCAATATTGAATATCCAGGCTCAGTGCTGACCACAGGAGGCAGACCGGCTACTTCCCACTGTGTGAATATCAGGCCCCTAGACTTTTCTACAGATACACCACACATACACACACACACACACACACACCAGCACAACCTTCCTATAAACATATGCCACCATACAGATACACCATTCATTTCACACATCTCATACAAACTACATGCATTCCCCCACTCACACTTCCCCTGCCACCCTACTAAGACACACTTCTTCTCAAGCATAAACTACTGAATCCCTCATTTAAGTTTAAAATGGATCTCTCATAACGATCTGACTCCTAAACCACACCAGACAGAATGTATATTGGAACTCTTTTATTTTGCCTAATTTATTTACACCCTAATTACTGATAATCATACCCTGTCCTGATATCATTATGTTATGTTGTTATTGATTTACCCACTTTTTAATCAACATAATTTCCGTATGAACCTTAACAGCAATAATTCTGAAATTCTTCTCCGTTAATACGATTACCATAATATTCCTATGCACCTTATCTGTTATATATACTCTGATTTTCTATTCCATCAATGTGATTGTAATTGTATTATATTGTAAGCCACATTGAGCCTGCAAATAGGTGGGAAAATGTGGGATACAAATGCAGCAAAATAAATAAATAAATAAAATGCCAAGAAAGGCAGGAGAAATAAGCCATTATATTACACTGTAAACTTGTTGAACTGTAAAAAAAAAAAAAATTGGTCTGTTTGAATGACAAGTTCTATTCAAATAAATCATTATTAATACTGGCAGCTGATACACAAATACAGAAAATAGATATTTTTGTTGCTATTTATCTTGGATTTAGCTCACACCTTTTCCAGTGGTAGCTTAAGGTGAGTTATATTCAGAAATGTCTCTGTCTCCGCTGTTTTTATAATCTCAGTTTGTACCTGAGGTAATGGAAGGTTAAGTGGCCTGCCCAAGATTACAAGGAATAACAATGAGATTTGAAACAGGCCTTTCTGGTTAGCCCAGTGCTCTAAGCAGTATCCATTAACCATATTGATCCCCTGACACGTTTAGAACTAAAAATCAAAACAGACAGAAGTTCTGTATTCATTTAGCTACAGTTTAGAAAACCAGGGCCAATGTCAATGAGGCTTTTCTCACATTCCATGTCTATGGGAAAATGAATCAGACCTTCTGTCTCCATATAATAAATCTACAAGTCAAGGAGAGTGGTTCACTGAAGCGGCAATGACATGATGTAAAATCATAAAATCATTTTAAGAAAAGGATAGGTCTGGCAGTGAACTCAAATGATTATCTGCTTAATTTGGGAGCTTCACTTTGGGGGCGTGAATGACTAAACGCCCGCCCACCTGATAATTTTCAACTCCCCCTCATCCTTTTCCTCCACTGTTATTTCTTTCTTCCTCTGGTGATCTTGTATATTGTACTGTTGTTTGCTTATTAACTATTGTACACCACATTGAGCCTGCCCTTGGGCGGGAATACTGTGGGATATAAATGTCATAAATAAATAAACATTCAGCACGAGGCTGTCTGCATTTTTGTTTTTTTTTAATGCCAGTCACCAAGGGCTTTTTTGCCTGTATGTTTAGTGCAGGTATTTGGATATTAGCAACAATATTTAGACTAGTACTTGGATTGATAACCAGATGGCGTTAGGACAGAATTTTTTCTGTCCTATTTTGGCAGTTACATGGTTATAAGACTGAATATCACTGCTTACCTGGTAACTACTTACTCTACTCAAGCTCTTCTCCTGGATGGCCCCAACAGTACCTGGACAGTGCAGGGCCAGTCTGACTGGATACTCAATAGCGTTATCCAGATATTTATTTTTTTTATTTTTTGTTACATTTGTACCCCGCACTTTCCCACTCGTGGCAGGCTCAATGCGGCAGGCAATGGAGGGTTAAGTGACTTGCCCAGAGTCACAAGGAGCTGCCTGTGCCGGGAATCAAACTCAGTTCCTCAGTTCCCCAGGACCAAAGTCTACCACCCTAACCACTAGACCACTCCTCCACATATACTGCTGAAAATCCAGGTATGAACCCATTCAAAGGGATTATCCAGGTGGAGCCATTTCTACCCAGATAAGTCCCATTGAATATCAATTCGTAATTCCTCAGGGCACGATACTTAAAACAATTTATGTGGCCAGGAGAGTCTCCCGGCTGTTTAAATTGCTTTTCCAGGACGGACTAGGCATATTCACCAACCCTTAACTAGCTACTGCTGCTAAAATGTACAGTTAGTACCCAAATGAAAACTGGATATTTTGGGTCACTCTGGAGGTGGAGTAAGTACTTGGCCGGTTACCAAGGTAACCTTATAAATAGGGCTGCATAAAAGTCTGTCCTACCTTCAGGCGATTCACCATAGCCAGTTAAGTGCTGTATATTGCACTTAACCAGATATGTTTTTGCTGTCACTGTGTACCCGGAAGTTCAATGCCAGAGCCCAGAGATGGCCCAGTATTGAATATCAGGGATAACACTGGCAGTGGACAGCAAAATGCTGATTGTCACTGGCTGAATAAGAAGCCCAAAATTCTTTTATATTTCTGGATTGTTTTATATTAACTACTACTACTACTTAACATTTCTAAAGCGCTACTAGGGTTACGCAGCGCTGTACAGTTTAACATAGAAGGACAGTCCCTGCTCAAGGAGCTTACAATCTAAAGGACAAATGTACAGTCAGTCAAATAGGGGAAGTCAAATTTTGGCAGTCTAGATTACCTAAATAGGTATAAAGGTTAGGTGCCGAAAGCAACATTGAAGAGGTGGGCTTTGAGAAAGGATTTGGATTTAACATTTGGTATTCTGATCATAAACTTATTAATCCAGTGGTCTGGTTCCAAAAATACGTTTCCCCATGGAGATACTGACTTGCTGTTTTCTGTGATATGTGGATTGTGTCTAACTAAGTTTATTCTTATCTTTAACTTTGTTTCACCAATGCAATATGTCTATTTTACTCTTCTGCATTGAATAATATACACTGTATTTCAAAATAACTGTGCCTTTTTCTTTTGAAGACTGTAGTAAGAGGGCTGTACCTTTTGTTTTGAAGAATATATTATGATTTTTAGTATGAAATTGCCTTGATAATAAAATACTTTGGCCCCGAGGCCCAGTATCAGTAGTATTCTGTCCTGGAACCCTGGGAGCCCCGCAGGCTTGCTGGCTCCACCGAAGAGGAGGAAGCGGACCCCCCCCTTTACAATGGCACCCCAAGACCATGAACCATGGCGAAGAGTCGTTTGCAGCGGACCCTGGCTTCCCTTATCAAGGCGCAAACCAGCGGTCACCCAAGGTAAACAGTACCTAGGGAAGGCCATGGCTGGATAAGGAGAGCAGGCTAAGGGAGCAAAAGCCAGGAGATATAGGACCCAGGCTGTATTCTTAAAGGGGCCCTGCAGAGGTTAAAAACAAAACAAAGTACCGCACTTGGTTTTGGTTTTTTTTTTTGCTTGCTTTACAGGATCTTCGCCACTGAAGATGGAGCAGAAGGAGTTGCTGCATTAAATGGCAGCTCAATTCCACAAGCAACAGGAAGGCTCGCAGTAGGCTTTACACCAGGTGGTGCAAGCTACGAGGGAGCAGCAGGGACCCCTCTTAAAAGCCCTGCAAGCCTAGATGCAGGTGATGGAGGTCTTGATACAGAAAGTCGCAGCACTCGTCACTCCTGAGTATTCCCCTATGGTGGTAGGACAGATCTCATTTTATTCAATGAGACATAGGGCCTCTTTTATCAAGCCCTGCTAGCAGTTACCACATGGCAGTGCTGATGAAGCCTATTCAGAGTGAATGGGCTTTGTCAGTATTACCACACTGGGGGCCACTAGCGCGGTTTGATAAGAGGACCCTAGTTATTAATAAGTGGGATTAACAGTAAAACACACAGAATAACAGTAGCTCAATTTGATAACTTACTTCCTTAATGGTAGCCCACATTGATAATTATGCACCAGTTATGCAATTTAAGTTATCATTACGGCTACCGTTAAGACAAGTTATTTTACTGTTAACCCCAGTTATTAGTAACTTGGTTTCTACAGAAAAATGGGCCCGGTGCTAAAACTCACAAGCTAGTGATAAAATAACCCAGCTTGATAGCCCATGTTTGTTTATTTATTTATCTATTTCTTTATGACATTTGTATCCCAGATTATCCCGAGCAAGTTCAGGTTCAATGTAGCTCACATAAGACATATACCCCCGGATTCTATATATGGTTTCTAGATTCCGCGTGGAGATATGTGCGTAACATAATTGGTGCAACAAGGTAATTAGCATTTTAACAGCACTTAACAAGCATTAACGAGCACTAATTGGCAATAATGCAATTTATGTGCAGAAATTGCTAAGCGTATTCTATAAAGAACTGCTCCAAAATTGCAAAGCATGTTTATAGGCGTATTTATGTGCATTTCATGGGCATTCCAAAATTTCCACACATAATTGCAGAATATGGGTAGGTGCGCCTAAATCTATGTACATGGATTTATACCAGTTTTTTATTTATGTAAATGGATGCACGTAAATTTAGGCACCATGGTATCGACTAAGCGTATTCTATACACTGCACCTAAATCTTATCGAATATGCTTAGTTCCATGCAGATATTTTAGGCGCCATATATTTAATTTGGCCCATATGGTCTATCATCATCTTATATGCAGAACCTTATTGAATTACCAATATGTAATGTATCTAGAAATTCTAGATACTTCCTAGTTCTCTACTTCCCGAATTGTAAAAGATACAAAAAAATCCACAATGCTGGTTTCTGCTACCAATGTACTAAAAGATGGAATCCCCTTCCCAAACGATTAAGTCATATAAATGACTATCCTACATTTCATAAACTATTAAAACTTACTTGGAAGGTTTATCTCTCAGTGCTGAAGATAATTAATTCACGAGCTTTGAATGTATATTTAATGTAATGTAATCTGAACTTCTTGTTAATTAGTTTAATGTTTTATGTGAGATAGACCCTGTTGATAACTTCCCCTCAAAATATGTTGTTTTACTAGTAACTCTTGCTGCTTTAGCACAGGTCTTATTTTATGCAATGAGATCTAGTTAATAACAACAGGGAGTAACAGTAAAATGACACATTTTAACAGTGGCCCACACTGATAACTATGTCCTCTATTTATAAATAACTGGTGTTAACAGTAAAATAGCACATCTTAACTGTAATGTATGTAACTGAAAAATGTATGCACCAAAACACACACACACAAATGAATATAAGCATGCAAATGATTCCGCCCAGGACTGCCGAGGGGGGGGGGGGGGGTCGGGGAGGGGCAAAATGCCCCTGGCCCGGTGTCCAAGACGGGACTTGCACCGGGGTCTCTCTTTCTCCTGTTCCTGATGGGACCCGGGTGATCGCGTCCCGACAGGAGCAGAAGAGAGAAAATTCCGGTGCCGGGCCCCCCTCCAGCGCTGCTCTTCACTCCGCCTCTACCACTGTGCCGAGCAGCTGCTTTTCCCCTCAGGTGCATGCTCAGTTTTGAAACCGAGCATGCGCGACGAGAGAAAAGAGCAGCCACAGGGACAGGGCAGGCATGGAGTGAAAAGCAGCGCTGGATTCTTCCGCTGGCGGGGGACCTCGGGATCCCCGTCAGCTCCAAGGTATTTGAGTTGTGGCAGCGATCCTGGGGGACGGTAGCGGCGATGTTCCTGGGGGGGGGGGGGGGGTGGCGGCGGCGGCCCTGCCCCAGGCCCGGCTCAGTTTCTTGGCGGCCCTGATTCTACCTACTGCTATTCTGTAAATATATAGATATCTTACATAGTATGTATTTGACAGATGAGCATAAGCATAGACAGGATTCACACATGGAATCCTGCCAATATTATAAGGTGTCCCTTGGATTTTATATATGGTGCCCAGATTTGGATAGCCAAACTTGGGCAATCTCCCTAGATGCATTTGTAACCTAATTGGCTAATGAGCTGTTAACCATCAATAACTGATTGCTAACAACCAATTACTGAAGTTAATTGGCATCTGGCTGCATATTATTCTATAACACTGGGCCCTTAAATCCCATAGTGCACAACCTAAAAAGGGGCATGGTCATGGATGGAGCATGTGCTGGTCAGGGATGTTCCAAAAAGTTGCACGCAGTGTCATAGAATTTAGATACCAGAATTTACACAGGTTTCAGCAGGCATAACTTTCTGGCTATAGGTGAGATACCTGATATTCTCTTTAATTTAATGCTTAGTGCTTAATTAATTTTGCCCTGTGAAACCTCTTATTTTCTTTCTTTCTCTTCCTGCCAAGCTCTGAGAGAGAGGGAGGCTGCATTGCATTGTATTGTATTGAGGCTCTAAAGTGCATTTTACATTGTTGAAACTGATATAATTGTAGGGAATATCTGGATTTATATTACAACAAGGAAAGTTTTTTTTATATTCTAGGGCAATTTTGGAAGTTAAATCATTTGAAAATTCTTTGACCAGACTGTACCAATTCTGGTCCCATCCAGAGAATTGCCTTAACAACAGTAGTTAGCTGACACTTTGGCCACTGAGTGGCTCAAGGTGAGTTACATTCAGGTACTCTGGATATTTCTCTGTCCCAGGAGGGCTTACAATCTAAGTTTGTACCTGAGGCAATGGAGGGTTAAGTGACTTGCCCAAGATCACAAGGAACAGCAGTAGGATTTGAATCGGCCACCTCTAGATTGCAAGATTGATGCTCTAACCACTAGGCCACTCCTCCACTCCCGGTGCTAAATATTCAGGCAGCACTATTAACCTTCACTACAGCTTTTGTGCAAATATGATGTTTGTGTTAAATACTGATGTTTAATCTTTAGTAAACCGAAATAAGAGAGGTTCCACTCCTTTTACAGTAGCTGAAAGTGAATTAAATTCAGGTTAGCAGGTATTTTCCTGTCCCTGCAGGGCTTTCAGTCTAAGAGGCTCTTCTACTAAATTGTGGTAAAATGTATAGTTTCTATGTTTAAATATGGGATTTTACCATGGGGTAGCTGTAAATTTAAAGTGGCACCTGTCAGGGGGCATTCCCAATATTTTTATTATAGGTTGTGAGTTGACATTCAGATTAACGTATGGTACCTGTCATCGATTAATGCAGAAGCACTTAGCGGCTCCTATTTAAGAGGCAGTAAATGGTCACAAATTAACTCTGCATTGGCAGTTAGACCATGGTAAGTGCAGCGCATTAACTGCTGAACACTTTTCATGCCATGCCGTGCCCCATGACACAAACTGCACTAGAGTTACTGCACTAACTCTGAAAATACCACAAAACCCCTTAACATGGCTCTGCATTAGCAGTGAACATGGCCTAAACCGGGCATTAACCTGCAGATTCTATATAGCATGCCCAGCATTCTGTGCTGAAATCTAAGCATATTACATAACAATGCGTATAACTTAATTGGCTTAACAAGCTAATAAGCATTGATAACAGCACTTAAAAAGCAATAATGAGCACTAATTGGCAATAATTAGAATTTAAGTGCACAACTCACTAAGCATATTCAGTAACGTACTGTGTCTAAATTCTAATGCACGCAGTTCAAAATGGGCGTGGCTATGGGTTGTGAAATGGGCATTTCGTAGACGTTCTGAAATTCACACTCATAGTTTTAGAATATGGCCCAGTGTACGTAAATCTACGCACAGGGAATTACACCACATTTTCATTGGTGTAAATGGATATGCCTACTTTTAGGTACTGTAATATCAACTAAACATAGTCTATAAACCATACCTAAATCTAGGCGCAGCTTATAAAATACGCGTAGGTGGAAATGTTTACCACGTGGATTTTTTAGGCACCTTATTAGGCACCTTATATAGAATCTGGCCCTAAGTTCTTAACATTGTTTATTAAAAGGGCCCATAAGAGTGTATCTGAGCCAAGGAAGGGTTAAGTGGCATGCCCAAGATTACAAGGAGAATCAATTTTATTTGATCCCTGGCTTCCCTAGTTCTCAACCTATTGATCAGTTAGGCTACTCCTTCACTCCATCAAGCGACAGGCATCGTGCAATTTCTCTTACTGTAGAACTTTGACGGAAGACAGAGGATAGGTGTTGCATAAATAGCAGGTGGCTGACCTGCCTGTATTCTTTCAGATTGCTCTCAGGAGAATACTGGGACTTTGGTAAAGTCTCTCCTATAAATCCCTCCACAGGTAATGCTTATGTAACTTTTTCTTTTCATTGCAGACTATGATATAAGGTTACAGGAGAGCAGCTAATACCATATTTTTGCCAGGTGCAGTGATCAGGTAGGAAGAGGGATAATCAGATGACAGATAGTAATGTAGTGTGTGTCACAATAGGCAAACTTTAATGGATTTTTGCTTGTTTTTTTTTTTTTTTTTTCATTTCTAGATCAGGATGTGAAGGTTTTCGTTTGAGGTCACGGGGCCTTGTTTGGAGGGCCCTTATTTGCTGCACTGATGGCTCTTGTTTAAGAATTATACATGGACATTTATGGAAAACTAGTCATGAGATCGAATTGTTTTCTTAATAATTCTGGGAAAGTATTTTTCTTGCAAGACTAATGAGAATGGGGCCCACTGTTGGAAAACAGCCAATAGATAATTTTGATTAAATTCATTGTTGATGTATTATTACAATGATTAGTAATTTTTTGTATAAAAGCGAGGCACTAAAATGTTTTCACATTTGTTCAATATATATCTTTATATACGTAAAATTGTATGCACTATATTTTTGATACATCTATATTTCTAAGCTAATTTTAGCATAGAGATATACAAATATCAAACATATAGCGGGATTTGTTCATCGTCTTTCTTCTTATTAATCAAGAACAGTGCGCTAATCATGTCAAAGAGGATTGCTGTCCTTAGTGATTTAACTCATCTGTTTATCAGTAGGTCAGGTACAAGCATGGCGGGCGTAATGTGATTCTTGAGATTCAACTCTACAAATCTATTTCAGCCACAGCTTGGGAGGTCATTCACTTATGGGCAAAAGGGCAATTCTTTTTTACACTTACTTAGGCCTTGGGCTTTAATTAGCTTCAATTGCTTGTTGCTGAGGATTATATGTCCACTTGTTTAATGGCCAAATGAGCTCACAGCATTGAACCTATGACCTTGTTTCAAATCTGGCCTTCAGTAGGTGAAAGGCCAGAGGTCTAATATACCATACCACCTAGTTTATCACTTTGTCATTTTGATAGACAAAAGTCAACATGTAGTAGACATGGCTAGCAAACCCTTAAAATAACCTTTTGTAACATCAGGTTATAGTGTCAAAAAGAAAGTGACTTGGAGCCTAAGAGGTTTATTATTAACAAGTGAACAACATGTCTCTATTTTTCTGTTCTTTATGCTTCTGGTGTACTTGTGCTCATTCTAAAATATTTTAAAAGTCATTTGTTCTATAGGTGTTGGTAATATTCTAAAGTTTTTTTTATACTGCAATAATGATAATTTTCAAAAGCATTTACTTGGGTTATCAAGGCTTTTGCCCAGATAGATTGTGCTGGCTGAAAATTGTCTCCATCAGAATGACATATACAGACCTTTACAATGATTGTACTTTTAGGTAGATTTAAAAAATGCATTTGTTTAGGATGAAGTACAACAATACACATGGGAACATGTTTACTAAGTTGTGCTAATGAGCAAAAAAAAAAAACCCAGGACCAATCCCCATAGTTAGACAAAAAATAGAAAAGTGGTTATGACCCAGAAGAAGAAGAGAATACTCAAGAGTCATCCATAGTTGCAAGGATTTATTGTAGTAACCAATGGTGTCAACAATAATCACAGTACCTGATATAACTGTGTTTCGGCATAGTCCACTTGAGTCAGGGGTCTAGGACTGTTTGACCCATATAAATACAGTAATACAATGTTTAAAAAGAAACCAATAAAAATAGTTAAAATACATTTTAATAGAATTAAATTAAGAGAAACAATAATAATAAAATAGAGAAAAATATATTTTATTTATTTTTGGATTTTGCTTACACCTTTTCAGTAGTAGCTGAAGGTGAGTTACATTCAGGTACACTGAGTATTTCCCTCTCCCTGGAGGGTTCATAATCTGAGGGGTCCAAGCTGTAGGAAAAAGGGCCTTGCGCTAGTGGAGGGGGCCATTTTTCCTGTGTAACAGGACCCTTTTTACCGCAGCAGGTAAAAAGACATCAGGCATACATGGCCATATGATAAGAGAACTATCACCGCATGGCCATGCGATGGGCAGCCTGTACTACTACCCACTGAGGCAGCGACAAGGGCTCCCGTGCTAACCCGATGGTAACCGGGCAGCGTGCGGCAAAGCCCGACTACCACTGGGTTACCACCACGCAAGCCATTTTCAGGGGTTTTCTTTTTGCCCTAGTAGAGAGGTGTGGTAGCCGTGTTATTCCACTCTTAAAGGTTATCAATAGAAATCAAACAAAATAAAACATGGAAAAGAAAATAAGATGATACCTTTTTTATTGGACATAACTTAATACATTTCTTGATTAGCTTTCGAAGGTTGCCCTTCTTGACGAAGAAGGGCAACCTTCGAAAGCTAATCAAGAAATGTATTAAGTTATGTCCAATAAAAAAGGTATCATCTTATTTTCTTTTCCATGTTTTATTTTGTTTGATTTCTATTGATAATCTTTTTGCCCCAGAAATGGCATAAGCTAGAGGCGGGACTACTGTTGGTGGCCGTGTTTGGCTGGTGGTAGTCCCAGAAGAGTGAGTAGTAAGCCTGCATTGGGCTTACCAGCACTCTGTAAAAGGGCTCCTAAGTTGATACCTGAGGCAATGGAGAGTTAAGTGACTTGCCCAAGATCACAAGGAGCAGCAGTGGGATTTGAACTGGCCACCTCTGGATGTCAAGCCTGGAGCTCTAACCACTAGGCCACTCCTTCAAGGGGCAGTTTATGTACTAAATTGAATAAAGAAAATAAAGCAAATAGTTAATTTGACTTGTGTATGTGCCAAACTCTATATAATGTCTCTTAAAATCTGAAATATTCCAGTTGAAATGTTGTGTTCATGTTGTATGTTTTTAAGGGGGGAAGTTACCAAGGTGCGGTAAAAAGTTATCGTTTACCGCACTTTAATTTACCATGGTATTCAGCAACCTGCAATATTTGGAATGGGTTTTTTACTCCTTTTTTGTCATTTTAATGCACGTGACGACACGGTGCATGCTGTGAAGTTTGTGAGCCCTTGGCCCAAAGGCGGCTGCATGAGGATCACTCAACCACCTCTGGGTAGATGGAGTCCCATGAGTATCCCAAAGAACTGAACTGGATTGCAAGTGGAGGTAAACTAAGGTAGCTTTAATGGCAACAAAAGAACACAAGGCAAAAAGCAAACAAACAGCTCAGCAAAATTGTAAGAGAAGAGAGGACAATAAGCTGCATATCTTAGCATATCCTAGCCTAGCTGCATATCCTAACACTAGCTAAAGCAGAACAAAACAAGCATACAATATTGGCAAATAGTAAGAGCACAAGAGACTAGTCAAAGGCCCAACCTGGCGAGCAACATAAAGCAGTAGCACTTAGTTGGATGCAGTGAGAACACAGGAAGTCAGATAAAGGTTCATTCTGTCAGGACCCTCATGTAAGCCGCAAGATCTCCAAGGCAAGCTCTCTCATAAGCAGTAGATGAGCACCAGCAAAGCAAAGGAACACAAAATAGTCTCTTGTAGAAGAAAACAAACAGTCACAGAGGTGCCCGAGCTGAATGCTCCCTGGGCAACCAGGTTTAAGCAAAGCAATGTCCGAGCCAAAGCTCCCAGGGCAAACAAGGTTTAGCAAACAATGCCCGAGCCAATGCTTCCAGGGCAAAGGATTTAAACAAAGCAATGCCCAAGCCAAAGCTCCCAGGTCACACAGGCACAGAGCAGCAAACAGGAACCATGAACAGCCCACGCGGATCCCTCTGCTCTCCAAGCACAGCCACCTCGTCCAGGAATACTTCTCGTCCCAGCACACACAGTTCAAAACACAGCACAGGGCCTACTCACTGCAGTCATCAACCAGGGACTCACTGTGAATGACTGGGAACTCAGCTGAAGGGCAAGAAGCTCTCAGGACTCCAAGGCTTGGAAGCAGGCTTACTACTACTACTACTACTACTACTATTTAGCATTTCTATAGTGCTACAAGGCATACGCAGCGCTGCACAAACATAGAAGAAAGACAGTCCCTGCTCAAAGAGCTTACAATCTAATAGACAAAAAATAAATAAAGTAAGCAAATCAAATCAATTAATGTGAACGGGAAGGAAGAGAGGAGGGTAGGTGGAGGCGAGTGGTTACAAGTGGTTACGAGTCAAAAGCAATGTTAAAGAGGTGGGCTTTCAGTCTAGATTTAAAGGTGGCCAAGGATGGGGCAAGACGTAGGGGCTCAGGAAGTTTATTCCAGGCGTAGGGTGCAGCGAGACAGAAGGCGCGAAGTCTGGAGTTGGCAGTAGTGGAGAAGGGAACAGATAAGAAGGATTTATCCATGGAGCGGAGTGCACAGGAAGGGGTGTAGGGAAGGACGAGTGTGGAGAGATACTGGGGAGCAGCAGAGTGAATACATTTATAGGTTAGTAGAAGAAGTTTGAACAGGATGCGAAAACGGATAGGGAGCCAGTGAAGGGTCTTGAGGAGAGGGGTAGTATGAGTAAAGCGACCCTGGCGGAAGATGAGACGGGCAGCAGAGTTTTGAACCGACTGGAGAGGGGAGAGGTGACTTAGTGGGAGGCCAGCAAGAAGCAGATTGCAGTAGTCTAAACGAGAGGTGACAAGGGTGTGGATGAGGGTTTTGGTAGAGTGCTCGGAAAGAAAGGGGCGGATTTTACGGATGTTGTAAAGAAAGAAACGACAGGTCTTGGCAATCTGCTGGATATGAGCAGAGAAGGAGAGAGAAGAGTCAAAGATGACCCCAAGGTTTCTAGCTGAGGAGACAGGGAGAATGAGAGAGCCATCAACAGAAATAGAAAATGGGGGGAGCGGGGAGGTGGGTTTGGGGGGGAAAATGAGAAGCTCAGTTTTGGTCATATTTAATTTCAGGTGGCGTTGAGACATCCAGACAGCGATGTCAGACAAGCACGCTGAAACTTTGGTTTGGATGCAAGGTGAGATATCAGGGGTAGAAAGGTAGATTTGGGAGTCATCAGCATAGAGATGGTAGGAAAAGCCATGGGATGAGATTAATGAGCCAAGGGAAGAAGTGTAGATAGAAAAGAGGAGGGGACCAAGAACAGAACCCTGAGGTACGCCAACAGGCAGAGGGATAGAAGTAGAAGAGGATCCACCAGAGTGAACACTAAAGGTGCGGAGGGAGAGGTAGGAAGAGAACCAGGAAAGGACAGAGCCCTGGAATCCAAGTGAGGACAGGGTATCGAGAAGTATGCTGTGATCGACAGTGTCAAATGCAGCGGAAAGATCAAGAAGAATGAGGATGGAATATTGACCTCTGGCTTCACTGGAACAGAGCTCTCAGGACTCCAAGGCTTGGAAGCAGGCTTCACTGGAACACAGCAAGAAAGAGAAAGCTGCAGCAATGCTTCAGGCCACGGCCTGACAAGGAAACAGCAGATGGAACTAGCAAGGCCTCAGGCAGGCCTGTGCTCAATCAGAAGTTATTGCCAGAACAGTGAGTGCACACAGAAGCCAGCTTAAGAAGGGCTCAGCACTGATGACATCACCAGCTTGGCTTTCACCACTCTACAGTGACCCCACAGGTCACTGGCTGGAACTGCAGGTAAAATTAATGGGTCTAGATGGAATAGGGCACTGACGAGCAAGGCACGGACTTCAACGACCATGACACATGCTAAGTGGTTACTGCAGGGTTAGCACAGGAGCCCTTACCACCTTCTAAATAGGAGGTAGTTAGTGCTCCAGCATTAACTCTCTGCAGGTTCCGAGTGCTAATGGCAACATTAGTGCACAACCTGCAAAAAAAGTGGGAAATCCCTCTAAAACTACCACATGAAGTTTGAGGTTACCGCCTGATAAAACTTTGCATTACAATGTGTTAATTGCAAATTTTAGCACACTTTAGTAAATAGGCCCCTTGATTCTCAAAAGCTGTCCGCCCCGGGTGTCAGCTAGGGTCGGAACGCCACTGGTATCATCCTGGTGAAGTAGGAAGTAATCCTGTAGCCAGGACTTGACCAACAGGAGATGCAATAATCTCTCACACAGAGGATGCATCTCCTAGAGCTTCTGTCTAGGAGGGAAGAATTAGAACAGCAATTGTAGTTGGTGATTCAATCATTAGGCATATAGATAGCTGGGTTGGCTGGTGGACATGAGGATCACCTGCCTGCCTGGTGCAAAGGTGGTGGACCTCCCGCATCATCTAAATAGGATTTTAGATAGTGCTAGAGAGGAGCCAGCTGTCTTGGGTCCTAATGACATGAAAATGTGAGAGGAAGGTTCTAGAAGCCAAATTTAGACTCTTAGGTAGAAGCTGAAATTCAGATCCTCCGAAGTAGCATTTTCATAAGTGCTCCCCATTCCACACACAGGACCCAAGAGGCAGGCAGAGCTCCGAAGACTCAATGCATGGTTGAGACAATGGTGCAGGAATAAGGGATTTACATTTGTTAGGAATTGGGCAACTTTATAGGAAAGGGGGAGCCTATTCCGAAAGGATGGACTCCACCTTAACCAGGATGGAACCAGGCTTCCGGCACTAACATTTTAAATGGAGATAGAACAGCTTTTAAACTAAAATGGGGGGCGGGGGGGGGGGGGGGGAGCTGAATGTTGCCCAGGAGTGCATTGTTTGGTGTTGAGTTTCCTTGAAGGATACTATTGAAAAAGGACATTTAGGGAATCCCAATAGACAGTTTTCAACAATGGTGAAAGAAAGCCAGGAGTCTTTAATGGGAAAATAGAGTAAAGAATGCAACTTCCCTTTGGTGGGCCCCGGGATTTCCCTCCGGTTCCACTGACTTGGTTTATAAAAGATGGGCATCAGCTGGGCTGTATAATCTGGGACAATTTTGGGCTAATGGGATGATAGTTAACTTTGAAGATTTGCAAGAGGAATTTGGGCTGGATGAGAAAGATCTTTTTCACTATAGGTGTCTGCGAGATTTCATCCACAGACGGGCAAGGGAGGAATTAGGCTTAACTGAAACAGCATTAGAACAGGCCTTGCGGAGTGGAGGGGGTAAAGGAAGTGTATCTCGTATATATCTAGCTCTATTGTTTTATACTAATCCCCAACTGTATTATACTGATCGATGGGAAGCTGCTTTACAAATTACCCCTCTCCCAGAAAGTTTGGCGAAAGGATAAAGATTTTTGTTGAAACCATCACTGGCTCAACCTTTGGTAAAAAATGGTTAAAAAATATTATATTGGTGGTATTATACTCCTGAACGATTGCAGCAAATGTATCCTCAAGCCTCTGCAGACTGCTGGTGTAAATGTGGCGCTTGAGGGACGTTTCTACATATTTGGTGGTTGTACCCGGTGGCCCAGTCTTATTGGTTGCAAGTGATTCAGCTAATTCGACGACTCTTGCAACAACAATATCCTTGTAAAACGGAATACTGCCTACTACATTTTAAACCTCCAGCAATCAGTATTTCCCATCATAAACTAACTATTCAATTTTTTACTGCTGCAAAATTGACTTTGGCTTGTGCCTGGAAACAACAGACTTTACCTCCTATGCAACCTATATTACATAATGTGGACTTTCTATACCAAATGTCAAAACTTATCACAATGAGAAGGGGCCACTTGGTGCTATTTAATAAGATCTGGCAACCTTATGAACAGTCGAAAGTTCAATTGTCAGCACCACCATGATACCAATGTGTGTGTGTGTTTGGGGGGGTGGATATTACACTGATAAGTGTACTAGCTTTTATATACAAAAACAGTTTATGTTTATTGTTTGTGTGAGGTAGCAGAATCTTTAATAAAACATTCACTTGAAAAAAAAGAAAGAATGCAACTTATCCCCATCAACTTCAAAGCAGCTTGTAGATGCAAGGAAAAAACACAATTTGAATTGTCTCTATACAAATGCAAGAAGTCTTAAAAATAAGATGAGAGAATTAGCTTATATAGCACTAAATGAAGAGACATCTCATAGATCTGGTAGAAAGAGGACAATCAATGGGACACTTTGAGGCATATTTTCAAAGCACTTTGGGAGGCTAAGTTCCATAGGTTTCTATGGAACTTTGGGAGGCTAAGTGCTTTGAAAATATGCCTCTGTGTTAACAGGGCACAAAATATCACAGTGATAGAATGGATCAAATTGAGGGGGGGGGGGGGGGGGGGGGTTACACTATATGTTAAAGAGGGAATTGAGTCAAAACAAAATAAATGTTCTACATGAGATAGATAGCAGCGTGGGATCTTTATGGATAGAAATTCCATGTGTGAAGGGAAGGAGTATACTGGTAGGGCTGTACTACCATCCACCTAGACAGAAAAAAACAAAACAAAAAAACAGACAGATAGAAAAATGTTTACAGAAATTAATAAAGCTAGCAGATTGGGCAATGCTATAATAAAAGGTGATTTCAATTACTCTAATATTGACTGGATAAATATTACATCAGAGAGCTTTAAGGAGGTGAAATGCCTAGATGTAATAAATGACTGCTTCTTGGAGCAATTGGTCCAGGAACTGACAAGAGTGGAGCTATTTTAGATCTAGTCCTTAGTGGAATACAGGGTATAGCATGAGAGGTAACAGTGCTGGGTCCGCTGGGAAGCAGTGATCATAACATGAGCAAATTTGAACTAATATCTGGAGTGAAGTCACAAAAAAAAATCTAAAATCATGACTTTAACACAGAACATTATCTGTAATATAAATCGTAAAGAAAGGAAACCTCAGCAGACTGGGGTGCCTACAGAGATGGTCTTCCCCTTTAAACGGCCCTTATCATAGGTTTCAATAATCCTCTGAAACCAACTGCAATGGAAAACAACTCCTTAATGGAGAAAAAAGCTTTGCAGCCAAAAAAAAAAAAAAACAGAGGAAAATACAAAATAATAATCTACTGGGTTATTGTCAAAACATATTACTACATGTGCACAGAGAAGAGAATCTTTTTCAGTAAGCTTCTCCACCTGGGTGGTCGCCACAGGGAGGTACAATTCCTTGATGAAATCAAGGACTGCTTTATGGAGCAGCTGGTACAGAAGCTGACAAGAGAAGGAAAAATTGTAGACCTAGTCCTTAATGGAGTGCATGATCTCATGCGGGAGGTAATGGTGCTGGGGCTGCTTGATAACAGTGATCATAATATGATCAGATTTGATAATAGCTTTGGAGTAAGTATACGCAGAAAATCCAATACGTTAGTATTTAACTTTAAAAAAAGGAGACTATGATAAAATGAGAAGAACGGTGAAAAAAAAACTTAGAGGAGCAGCTGCGAGGGTCAAAAACTTACATCAAGCATGGATGCGGTTGTAAGTTTTTGACCCTCGCAGCCACTCCTCTAAGTTTTTTTTTCACCGTTCTTCTTCTTATTATTTTCAGTCGGTTCCTTCTTCCATTTTCTGAAGGATTTTCTTTTAGCTCTAATAGCTTCCTTCACCTCACTTTTTAACCATGCTGGCTGTCGTTTGGTCTTCCTTCCTCCATTTTTAGTACGTGGAATATATTGGCCTGGGCTTCCAGGATGCTGTTCAAAACTACCATCCTGGTAGCTCAGGCCAAATATATTCCGCATACTAAAAATGGAGGAAGGAAGACCAAACGACAGCCAGCATGGTTAAAAAGTGAGGTGAAAGAAGCTATTAGAGCTAAAAGAAAATCCTTCAGAAAATGGAAGAAGGAACCGACTGAAAATAATAAGAAACAGCATAAGGAATGTCAAGTCAAATGCAAAGCACTGATAAGGAAGGCAAAGAGGGACTTTGAAAAAAAAAAGATTGCGTTGGAGGCAAAAACACGGATAGTAAAATATTTTGCAGGTATATTAAAGCAGGAAGCTGGCAAAAGAACCAGTTGGATCGCTAGATGACCGAGGGGAAAAGGAGCAATCAGGGAAGACAAAGCTGTAGCTGAGAGATTAAGAGGCATATTTTCAAAGCACTTAGCCTCCCAAAGTTCCATAGAAACCTAGGGAACTTAGCCTCCCAAAGTGCTTTGAAAATATGCCTCTAAATGAATTATTTGCTTCGGTCTTCACCAAGGAAAATTTAGGAGAGATATCAGTGCCAGAAATGGTATTCAAAGCTGATGAGTTGGAAAAACTGACTGAAATCTCTATAAACCTGGAGGATGTAATAGGACAATTTGACAAATTGAACAGTAGCAGATCTCCTGGACCAGATGGTATCCATCCCAGAGTACTGATAGAATTGAAAAATGAACTTGCGGAATTATTGTTAGTAATATGTAATTTATCTTTAAAATTGAGCATGATACCGGAAGATTGGAGGGTGGCCAATGTAACGTCGATGTTTAAAAAAGGTTCCAGAGTAGATCTGGGAAATTATAGACAGGTGAGCCTGACATCAGTGCCGGGCAGAATGGTGGAGACTATTATAAAGAACAAAATTACGGAGCATATTCAAAAGCACGGATGAATTAAACATGGAGGAGCAGAATCGAACAGCACCGGCCATCTCTAAGGACGCCCATCTCCGAGGACGGTGCTGCGAAGGGGCGGGGCCAACCGTATTTTCAAACTAGATGGCCGCCCATTTTTCATTTCAACAATACAGAGAGGAGGAAATAGATATTATGGTGTTATCAGGAACTAGAATCCCTGAAGTAGAGAAGGTATCACCAGCCAAGTATAGGAAGACCATTTGAGTTTAGTCTATTCTATCATACTCAGAGTAAACTCTTGGGACCCTGCTAGGGTGGTGGTAGTCTGAGGATAGAGATTACTTGGGAGGTGGCAGGGACAGACTAATCTAGTCCTGAAAGGCAGTGGAGTGGATTAGTATCACAAGAGAAACTGTGGATACATAACATTGACATGATTGGTGATCTGAATACTAATTTGAATATTTTGAATAGCCAAGAGTCTGGACTACCTTAAAGCCTTAAGAGAAGCAAACTTGGATCCATTGGCTTTCATGGCATGGGGGGGGGGGGGGGAGAAAGAACTGAACCCCCTAGACTTGTCTGGGGTGACCCAGATGTGTGTTCTGGCAGTGAAACCATTTCACCCTGAGAGAGAAAGGGGCCTGTTAAGAGGACTTAGAAGCCAAGGAGGCCTGCAAAACAGAGTCTGATCTCTTTGGAGATGTGGAGTTGGTTTGTAGTGTTTGGGGGATTTGACTTGCTTTTTGATAAGAGAGGTTTTACATAAGATCTTCAGCCTACATTATCACCTAGGTAGCAAAATGTCAGTAAGAACCTTTGAATCTCTTTCAATCTTTAAAGAAAGACTGTTATAGAATCAATATTTCTAACTAACCAGAGTAATTTAATCTTAACAGCATTCAATTTAAATTCATGGGTAAGGTTATAATAATTAATTTTAGAGATACAGGTCATAATCTTAGATGAAATTCCACTCAAACCATTCTCAAGTAGAATTAACTCACATCTAAAGAAGAAAAGCCAAAATCCATCTGTGTCATGTAAACATTAAATGGCATGAATACTGTCATATACACAAGAAAATACCTTTATAAAATGATCTCATTCTATGCACTTCCCACTTAGAAATTGATGTATCTTTGCAATGATTACAGACACACAGGAGCTGTAGTAGTTTCAGAATATATATTTTATTTTTCTCTTTTTCAGCAGTTTGCATTTTACAGTCTTCCATATTTACTCACAAAAATTAATATGAGTTCTCATTGACCTACAGAATTGTTCTAAATGTTCTACATAATTTTCAGAACCAAACCACTCGAAACAAAGCATGACAAGGTTGAGAGGCATGACAGCACCATTTAAGTGTGGTCAGAAAGCATGCTATCCTAAGTTAACTGGACAACTTATCCAGTCAACATTGGGACAGCAATTTTAACTTTCCAATTAACTGAATCAATTGTTTTTGAAATTTCCAGTTGATGTTAACTGGTTGTTATCTGGTTAGCTTGAGAGAAGATGTTATCAAAGTTATCAGTGTGGGCTATTGTTAAGATGTGTTATTTTATGTTTAAATCTGTTTATTGACTTAAAAGTCATCAAATACAGGTATAACTTGAATATGTGCAAGTCGATGGCGTTACCGATTCAGTCACAGATACGGGACACCTGGGAAGGTACTTTCCCGCTTTCTTGGACTGAGGGTAAGTTGAAGTATTTGGGAGTCTGGATATCTGCAAATTTGCCTTCCCTTTATGAATTAAATATGGAACCTCTCCGAGTAAATTCCAGGAATACTCTGAGGCCGTGGAGCGCGTTACCTCTCTCATTGATGAGTCGGATAGCTCTTTATAATATGATTTTAATTCCTAAATGGGTCTATGTGTTGCAAGTCCTACCGCTGTTCCTCAAACATAAAGATGAGTGCTTAATGACGCGGATGGTTGCTAAATTCCTTTGGCGTGATTAAAAACCCAGGATGACAGCAACTAAGCTATATCTCCCGCGTGCACAAGATGTGTTATTTTACTCATAACCCCCACTTATTAGTAACTGGGCCTAATTGCATAAAGCATGACTTAGTGGTAGAATAACACATCTTAACAGTAGCCCTCATTGATAACACACTGCTTAACTGGTTAGGTCCCAATGAATATTGGCCTCTAAGTGAATAAGATAGAGATTCCCTGCATATGCTTGATATAATTGGAAGATGAAATATGTACATGGCTTATGCAGAGCAACCCAGTAAACAGCTTTATCATTGTAATATACAGACTATTCTTAATCCAACCATTCTTGACCTTTTCAATGCTAGTTAAACAAAGGTTCCTCCTCAAGGAGTAAAAGGAATAATGATGACACGTACTCCTAGGGAAGAAGAGTGATGTGATCATGGCATCTTGAAGAACTGTACTCACTGGGTAATTTTTAGAAGATAAGGAATATTTTATGAATGCTTTTTGTTTTCTATGTGCACTAGGGATGCACATTCTTTTTAGAAATAATGTAAAACCATGATAAAAGAAGCCATTTTCTATTTGTATACCTTAAAATAAATTGAATGAAAACTATTTGGTTCTGGCAACAGTATGATCTGTGAGGCCAGGCAGACACAGCACAGTTAGTTTGAGAAAGGAAGAAGGAAGAAGGGAGAGTGGGATGGAAAGAAAATGAAACTGAAACAAAATAATTTAATCATTTTTATTAATTAAGGGGCTACTGTTAAGTGTCACGTTTTCAAAGCTAGAAACTAGGTTGTGAGCCCTTGGGCCACTGCCGAGGAGCAGCAGTGGCAGGCAAAACCACCCCACACTGGAGACTAGGCAGAACAGGACTGGAACTCCGGACTGGAGTTGCAGCAGAGGCAACAGGCAGGACTTAAGCAGAGCAAGTACCCTTAAACTTCACCTGCACTTGGCCACTTTTCACCTTTCCTACACCCCTTCCCGTGCACTCCTGTTCCATGGATAAATCCTTCTTATCTGTTCCCTTCTCCACTACTGCCAACTCCAGACTTTGCGCCTTCTGCCTTGCTGTACCCTACGCTTGGAATAAACTTCCTGAGCCCCTACATCTTGCCCCATCCTTGGCCATCTTTAAATCTAGATTGAAAGCCCACCTCTTTAACATTGCTTTTGACTCATAACCACTTGTAACCACTCGCCTCCACCTACCCTCCTCTCCTCCTTCCTGTACACATTAATTGATTTGATTTGCTTACTTTATTTTTTGTCTATTAGATTGTAAGCTCTTTAAGTAGGGACTGTCTTTCTTCTGTGTTTGTGCAGCGCTGCGTACACCTTGTAGCGCTATAGAAATGCTAAATAGTAGTAGTAGTAGTAGGATTTGAGCTCCTGGCTGCAGGTGGCCGGCAGGACTTACTGGGCAAGGCAGGACTGGATACCCACTAGGCTGAACCAGGACTGAGGGTCAGAGAGGAAAGGAACATACAGGGACAGCAGGGCAAGGAAGGGATAAGCTAAAGAACAGGGCTAAAAACTGCAAGCAGCCACTAAAGCAGGGAACAAAACACTGATAACAAGACACAGAACTGAAAGCTGCAGAAAAGCCACTAAAGACACAAACAGACAAGGACTAGACACACAACAGAAGAGAAAACCAGGAGACTAGCCGGGTGAGGGCAGGCAGCAGAATCAGGCAAGCAGTGGCATAGCCAGACAGCCAATTTTGGGTGGGCCTGAGCCTAAAGTGGGTGGGCACAAAATTATCTCTGCCTCTCCATACCTCCACCTCAAAATATAAATACTTTAGCTAATGAGGATCCTCAAGCTCTGTTAGCTGAAGACTTTCTCCGAAGGGAATTAATACCAATCGGTCCAGCACTTTTCTCCCTTCCCCGCCTCCAGTCCCCGGTCTGGCACCTCTCCCTAGCTCCACCCCATTGACAATTAATACCTTTAATTAAATTTAGATATTAGATATGTATATGTCAAAGAATTTTAGATATTAGTTATGTATCATATGTCAAAGAATAAAGTGGTTGCTCAAAGCATATACTAACCACAATCGCTCAACTGCAAAACACTATGCACAAATTTGTGCAAAAACACACTCAGAACCTTACCAAACCATAACAGCACTAATTCCAAGGACAGGACGAGCTACAACCTTATGCGTGGAAAGGCAGCACTATAATTACACCGGGCTCTAAAACACCAGTATACAACCTAGTGAAACAAAAAACAAAACAAAAAAGGCTGCAAATACTACACGCTAGCAGAATACTGCACCTTGATCACACATGAAAAACACATGACACAACAGATATGAAGGCAAATTTCTGAAATGGAAAGTTACCTCAAGAAGTCAGACTCAGCATGCAGCAATACTAGAAAAATTGAAACTTACATGCAAAATATCACAGATGCACATTTCCAAAAGCTGACATATTCCAATTAATAAATTCTGAATTAAAAAATGTTTTCTACCTTTGTTGTCTGATCATTTAGTTTTTCTATTCGCTTTGGTCCCAGTGTCTTCTGTTTTATGCAGTGTCTTCTTTCTATTTGATATTTTTTCACTCACTATGTCCACCATCCTCCTGTGTCCTTATGTTCTCTCCCCCTGCCCTCCCCTCTCCTCATCCATGTCCAGCAATTTCCTCTCTCCCCTCCATCCATCCATCCATGTCCTGATGTCCAGCAATTTCCTCTCTCCCCTTCCCTCCAGCGATCTGTTCTGTCCTCCCCACCCTCCTCTCCATGTCCAACGATCTGTTCTCTCCCTCTCCCTGCCCTCCCATCCCATCCATGGCCAGTGATTCTCCCTGCCCTCCCTCCCTCAGCTCCCCTCTCCCTCCCCCTGCCGTGATGGCCAGTGATTCTCCCTGCCCTCCCTCTCTCAGCTCCCCTCTCCCTCCCCCTGCCATGATGGCCAGCGATTCTCCCTGCCCTCCCTCAGTTGCCCAACAGCCCTCCGAGTTCTCTCCGGTTCCCCCACCCCCTGCCCTCCCATCCATGGCCAGCGATTCTTTCTGCCCTCCCTCAGCTCCCCAACAGCCCTCCGAGTCCTCTCCATTTCCCCCCTCCCCCTGCCCTCCCATCCATGGCCAGCAATTCTCCCTGCCCTCCCTCAGCTCCCCAACAGCCCTCCGAGTCCTCTCCATTCCCCCCCTCCCCTGCCCTCCCATCCATGGCCAGCGATTCTCCCTGCCGTCCCTCAGCTCCCCAACAGCCCTTCGAGTCCTCTCCGTTCACCCCCCTCCCCCTGCACACACGAGTGTGTTGAACCTGTCCTTTTTCTTTCAGTAGCAGCGAGCAACGTGAAGGCACTGCAAGCTCGCCAGCTTCAAGTTCTCTCTTCCCTGTCTTCACACAGTGTCCGTCCCACCTTCGTGGAAACAGGAAATACATCATCGTAAAGGCAGGATGGACACTGTGTGAAGAGGAAAGGGAGAACTTGAAGCAGTGTCTTCACGTCGCTCGCTGCTACTGAAAGAAAAAGGATAGGTTCAACACTCTTGGGTGGGGGGGACAGAACGGAGGGGGGGAACGGAGCGGAGGAGGGCTGCCGGTCGGGCCGAGGGAGGGAAGGAGGCGCACCACATGGGGCCTCTTAGAGTGCGAAGCCCTGTCGCCCGCACTGCCCTATGACCGGCTCGACTCGGCGTGCACCATTCCTGGGTGGGCCTGGGCCCACCCAGGCCCACCTGTGGCTATGCCCCTGCAGGCAAGAAACTAAAACAAGAAGCTAGACTAGGCAGAAGTGCACAGAGCACCAACATACCAGGGACCTTAGACGATGCAAAGGCAGCAAGTTCCCAACTGGCTAATAAGCCCAACAGCAACTGAGGCTCACTGCAGCAATCACCAGGCAACTACGGGAGCTGAGCAGGTCCAAACAAGACAGAGAAATCCGGCAGCCTGAAAGATCCGGACTGGACTGGGCTAAAGTCTGGAATGGGTGGTAGTCCATAGCAGCCACCAGTTCTGGCCACCAGAGGGTGAGGTGAGCACAGACGTAGCATTAAGATGCGGTATTTTACTGTTAACCCAGGTTATTAGTAAATAGGTCTCTTTGCATAAAATGGGACCTGTAGTAAAATAACCTGTGTTAACTATAGTCCATGTTGATAACTTTCCCTTAAAGTTTGCCTGAACCAAGTGGACTATAATTGCCTTTTATAAAAGAGAGACATGAATATTAGAACATCTCACCAATCTATTACCTACCTTTTAATGTTTCAGCTCTATAACAATTAAGGTTATTCTAAGAAAGAAGAATATAATGTTACGTCTGTGCTCACCTCACCCTCTGGTGGCCAGAACCAGTGGCTGCTGTGGACCATCACCCGTTCCAGATTTCAGCTCAGTCCGGTCTGGATCTTCCGGGCTGCCAGACTTGCTTGATTGGATTGAACCTACACAGCACCCGTAGTTTCCTGGTGATGGTTGCAGCTGAGCTCCAGGTGCTGCTGGGCTTATTAGCCATTTTGAAACCTTGCTGCTTTGCCTTTGCATTGCGTCTAAGGCCCTGGTATGTTGGTGCTTGTTGCACTTCAGCCTGAGTTTGTTTCCTTGCTCTTGTTCTTGCTTGAAGTCTTGCCTGTTCTAGTTAGTCTATGTTTAGTTTAGGGTATTGCTTATTTATTGTATTGCTTGTTTCCCAGTCTTGTGTCTTGTTTGTATGTCTTTGTCTAGTTCTGGGTTTATCTGTGTTTGTTCCCTGCTTCAGTGGCTGCTTGCAGCTTTCAGTTCAGTCTCTTGTCTAGCTGTGTTTGTTCCCTGTTTCAGTGGCTGCTCGCAGCTTTCAGTCCTGTCCTTTAGCCTATCCTTTCCCTGCCTTGCTGTCCCTGTGCTGCCTAGCTGTTAGCCAGTCCTGCCCTGTCCAGTAAGTCCTGCCGGCCACCTGAAGCCTTGAGCTCAACTCTTGGTGGAAAGTGGCCAGGTGCACTGTTTGTCAGAGATCTGCCCTGTCTCTAGCGTGGGGTGGTTTTCCCTGACACTGCCACTCCTCGGCAGTGGCCCAAGGGCTCACAAACCCAGTGTCCAGCTTTGAAAACGTGACATATAAGACCCCTTCTAACCAATTTAATACCTCCTTTTTAAAATTCTAAGGCTGTTACAAACAAGGTTAAACTAAAGCAAACTCTAATAACTAATTTACAAACCACCTTATAATTGAAAGAGAAAAACGCCTAGGTTTCGACCCAAATCAGGAGATAGACGTTTATCTCACAAAAACGAATAAATCGGTATAATGGAAAGCCGATTTTGGACGTTTTCAACTGCACTCCATCATGGAAGCGTACAAAGTTGACGGGGGCGTGTCGGAGGCGTGGCGAAGGTGGAACTGGGGCGTGGTTATCGGCCGAGGAGAGATGGGCGCCTTTCGCCGATAATGGAAAAAAAGTATGCGTTTGTAGCTAGAATTTAGGGCACTTTTCCTGGACCCTGTTTTTTCACGAATAAGGCCCCAAAAAGTGCCCTAAATGACCAGATTACCACCAGAGGGAATCGGGGATGACCTCCCCTGACTCCCCCAGTGGTCACTAACCCCCTCCCACCACAAAACATGATGTTTCACAACTTTTTATTTTCACCCTCAAATGTCATACCCACCTCCCTGGCAGCAGTATGCAGGTCCCTGGAGCAGTTGTTAGGGGGTGCAGTGGACTTCAGGCAGGTGGACCCAGGCCCATCCCCCCCTACCTGTTACAATTGTGCTGCTTAATGCTTAGTCGTCCAACCCCCCCAAACCCACTGTACCCACATGTAGGTGCCCCCCTTCACCCCTTAGGGCTATAGTAATGGTGTAGACTTGTGGGCAGTGGGTTTTGAGGGGGATTTGGGGGGCTCAACACACAAGGGAAGGGTGCTATGCACCTGGGAGCTCTTTTACCTTTTTTTTTGTTTTTGTAAAAGTGCCCCCTAGGGTGCCCAGCTGGTGTCCTGGCATGTGAGGGGGACCAGTGCACTACGACTCCTGGCCCCTCACATGAACAAATGCCTTGGATTTATTTGTTTTTGAGCTGGGCGCTTTCATTTTCCATTATCACTGAAAAACAAACACGCCCAGCTCACAAATTGTCGAATAAAACATGGACGTCAATTTTTTCGAAAATACGGTTCGGTCCGCCCCTTCACGGACCCGTTCTCGGAGATAAACGCCCAAGGAGATAGACGTTTTTGTTCAATTATGCCCCTCAAAATGAAAATAGATTCAAATCCCCTTCAAATTATTTTCTACCCCAAGCTTTAAACCACAAAATCTCCCTTCAAAATAATATTCACTTACCTAGAGAGGTTTCTTCTGCTCTCAGAACTTTCTCTGAAAAAAAAAAGGATCTTTTTGTGTGATAGCTTGGCACCATTTTACCCCTCTTCCTGTGCCTTAGAATCTCTATACTAATGTTAGTGCTACTTTTCCTCGCTTAAGGTGGATTGGAATTTTTATACCCCTGTTAGTGCTTCTTGTCCATATTTTGGGACGTTGGGATCTTCATGCCACTGTTGATGCTTTGGTGTGCCGTTACCCCTGTGGCAGATGCCTGCCGGCAAGTTTATTTAAAAATAGATGGAAAAGTCTACTATTAGAATGCAAATTGTTTGACTCAGTGGCTTTAATTGATTTAAATGATCAAATACGTTGGAATCCAAAAATGTAATTTCATTTATTTACGTTTGTAGTCTGCTTTATCAAAAGCAGCTAAAGACATATTATGATTATATGTGGCTGTTTAACAAAAAATTGTGTAGTTATTTATTTACTAGTAAAAAAGGCCCGTTTCTGTTAGAAATGAAACGGGCGCTAGCAAGGTTTTCCTTGGAGTGTATGTTTCAGAAAGAGCGTGTGTGAGAGATGGAGCGTGTGTGTCAGAGAGAGAATGTGAGAGAGAGAGAGACAGAATATGTGTTTGTGCGAGAGAGAGAGTGTGTGAGAGACAGTGTTTGTGTTTCTGTGTGACACTGTGTGAGAGAGAGGGACAAAGACAGTGAGTGTGTGAGTGAGAGTGTATATGGCAGACAGAGAATGAGTGACTGCATGTGTGGTGTGAGGAACCCCCTCCCTCTCCCCTGCCCTCTTGCAGCCAGGCATGTGCAGCGACCCTCCTCTCCCCGTGTTCCCCCTGCAGCCACCCATGTCCAGCATCCCCCTGCAGCCACCCATGCCCATCAACCCTCCTCTCCCCCTGCTGCGTCCTTCCTGTCTCCCCTGCTCCCCCTGCAGCCACCCATGTGGTCTCAGCCCCCCCCAGCATCCCTCCTGTCCCCCTGCAGGCACACATGTGCAGCGTCCTTCCTCTCTCCCCTGTTCCCCCTGCAGCCAGCCATGTCGAACGACCCTTCTGTCCCCCTGCCCCCCCTGCAGCTACCCATGTCTGAGGACACTCCTCTCCTTTTTCCCTGTTCCTCCCCTGTGGCCAGCCATGTCCATCAACCCACCTGTCCCCCCTGATGACCACCAACCCTTCTGTCCCCCTGCCCGCCCTGCAGTGTCCGTCCTGTATCCCCTGTCCCCCTTGCAGGCACCCATGTGGTGTGTGGAGCCCCATCCCTATCTCCCTGTTCCCTGCCCCCCCCTGCAGCCACCCATGTGCAGTGACCCTCCTCTCCCCTCCCCTCCCCCTGCTTCCTTCCAGCCACCCATGTCCAGCGAGACCCCCACTTCCCCCCCAGCCGGCGCAGCACCCAAAGAAAGCCCCTTGTGCCCCTTTCGCGCATCACCCGAGCCCCCCACCGTGGCACATCACCAAGCCCCTCCCCACCTTATCAACCCCCTCACCACCCGCAACCGCTAATACAAACTGTGTCCGGTGGCTGCTGCTTGTGTGTGTGTGTTTGTTTGTGTGTGTGTGTGTTTGTGTGTGTGTGTGTGTGTTTGTGTGTGTGTGTTTTTGTTTTTGTTTTGTGTTTGTGTGTGTGTGTTTGTGTGTGTGTGTGTGTGTGTTTGTGTGTGTGTTTGTGTGTGTGTGTGTTTGTGTGTGTGTGTTTGTGTGTTTGTTTGTGTGTGTGTGTGTGTGTGTGTTTGTGTGGGTGTGTGTGGGTGTTTGTGTGTGTGTGTGTGTGTTTTTGTGTGTGTGTATGTTTTTGTGTGTGTTTGTGTGTGTGTTTGCATTTGCGTGTGTGTTTATGTGTGTGTGTGTTTGCGTTTGTGTGTGTGCATTTGTGTGCGTTTGTGTGTGTGTGTTTGTGTGTGTGTTTGCGTTTGTGTGTGTGCGTTTGTGTGTGTTTGTGTGTGTTTGCGTTTGTTTGTGTGTTTGTGTGTGTATTTATGTGTGTGTGTGTGTGTTTATGTGTGTGTTGTGTTTGTGTGTGTGTGTGCATTTGTGTTTTTGTGTGTGTGTGTGTGTTTTTGTGTGTGTGTTTGTGTGTGTGTGTGCGTTTGTGTATGTGTGTTTTTGTATGTGTGTTTGCGTGTGTGTTTGCGTGTGTGTGTGTGTGTATGTGTGTTTGTGTGTGTGTGTTTGTGTGTGTGTGTGCGTTTGTGTGTTTGTGTTTGTGTGTGTGTGTGCGTTTGTGTGTGTGTTTATGTGTGTGTGTGTGTTTGCGTGTGTCATATTGTCTTTATTGAAACTTGCAACAAGACAAACCAAGCATACAAACAAGCGATAAAACAAGCAATAAAACCCGCTAACTAATACATAAATAAAACCTTACTGGCCAATACCCCCGCCCCTCAACAAACCCTCCCACTCAGGGAGGCTGAAACGAAAAACCCCTCCAATGCCTTGCCCACTGTAGTCCAGAACAATGCTCCTTCTCCCTCACTGCCAGCTGCTGGACAAAATGTACCACATCCCCTGCCACCTCCTGTACAGACAGCCACTTCCGATATAATGAAGCTTGGCAGCGTGCCTGCCACAGGAAGTAACAAAGGGCTGCAGCGATGATATACAGTGTCTCCCTACACCACCCCTTTCCTTTTGGAAACCCTCCATAGGCCCATTCTGCATAAGATAGCTGGTGGAAGAAAGGAATCCCTAATTGGCGGGCTACTGCCTGACAGACTTGTTGATTGAACGGGCACTTGAGGAGGAAGTGGTCCATTGTTTCATCCTCCGTCACGCACTCCCCCCCGGGCACTTACGATCATTGCTGTTTCTATTTTTCATGTTAGCTCGAACATAAAGCCGGCTGTGGAAAGTCAGCCAGGCCATGTCCGCAATCTTCCGGGGGAGGCGTGATGAATTGAGGAAAGCCAGACCTTCCTCCTGTAGTGGACCTGGGCAGTCCCTCAAGGCTAGACGTGTTGAAAAGTGTGTCTGAATAATGCGGTGTTGTAGCTGCCTCCTGTCCTCCTTCTGGATTTCCTGTACTGTGATACCCCATCTCTTCACCAATCTCAACAGAGGTGAGATGTACTGTGGCAAGTATCCCGCCTTCCCTCGCAGGGGCATTGCCTGACCTCCCCTCACCCAATCCCTCAAGTACCGCTGAAGCCAGGAGGCCATGCAGTCTGCCCAAGCCGGCCTCCCTTCCCGCAAGACCCCTCCCAGATTTTGTTGGAAAAAGAAACAACTAAAATGTACCACAGGGTTGACCATTCCCAACCCCCCCTCCCTTTTGGGCAAATAGGTCACCTCCCTCCGGATAATATTCATCCTGTTCCCCCATAGCTGTTGGAAAAACAAGCTGTATACTCTGGCATGTAACGATATAGGCAGTAAACAGACCTTGGATATGAACAGGAGAAGGGGTATCAGATAGGTCTTAATGACATGCAGTTTTTCCACAAACCGCAACTTATATGATTTCCACTGGGCCACCCTTTCCTCGACTCTCCCCAGCCCCTTCTCCCAGTTGATCGTATCATAGTCCTGTCTGCCTACCCAGAGACCCAGGATCCGTACTTCATCCCTTGCTACTGGGTACTGACTGGGAAGTTTGAAAGCTGGTCTGCCCTGTCCTACCCAAATTGCGGAGCTCTTTTCCTGGTTTATCTGGGCCCCCGCAGCCTGTGTGTATTCTGCCATCCAGGTCTGAACTCGCTCGGCTTCCTCCTTGCTACTGATTACTACTGTGACATCATCTGCGTAGGCGACACATCGCCATGTGTGTGAACCCAAAGAGATGCCCTCTAGTTGACCGCTAAACCCTCCACTCAACCTTCTGAGGAAAGGATCTAAGGAAAGGACGTACAGCAAGGGGCTGAGGGGACACCCCTGCCGTACCCCTGACCTCACTGCAAAGCTCTTGCCCACCCAACCATTTATTAGAGTGCTACTCCTTGCATTGCGATACAAAGTCTGGATCCACCCTATAAACTGGTCGGGTATCCCATAGCACCGAAGCACTAGCCATAGGTACTCCTGGGACACCCTGTCAAAAGCCTTAGACTGATCAAGGGTCAGCAAATACTTTCCCTTTGTCCCACCTTGACTCCTTTCCACTATTTCACGGATGGTACAAACTGCTTCCACTGCCCCTTTCCCCTTCACCGAGCAAAACTGTGCTGAGGACAAGAGACCACCCACTGCCCCAGCCAGGCGGTTGTAAATAATCCTGGCCATTATTTTCCTATCTACATTCAGAAGACTTATGGGTCTCCAGTTCTCGATAAGTTCCAGATTTCCCTTCTTTGCGAGGAGAACCAAAATAGAACACTGCTGTGAAGGGGCCAAACGCCCGTTCTGCAAACAATTATTAAAAATTGCAGCTAACACTGGAATCAGGACCACACGGAATTTTTTGTAGAACTCTGGGGTCAGCCCATCGGGACCCGGAGTTGTACGTGCTGATAGCGTATCAATAGCATCATCTACCTCTCCTGTGGTAATGGGCCTAAGCAGTTGTTCCATCTCCCCCTCCGAAACCTTTTCCAAGCCTGGGGCACTCTGCACGTATGATAGCATGAAGTTAGAAACCAAGCTCTCTTTCCCCCACAATTGGGTGTAAAACCGAATGACCCTGGCCTCGATTGAACGTTGGTTCGTCAATCGCTGCCCTGCTTCATCTCTCATAGCATAAATGACCTTGTGTCCTACTGCTACCTTGCAATTCTGGAAAGGATCCGGGGAATACCGATGCCCATATTCCCTTTCCAGAAGCAAAGCAGCGTATCGATCATATTGCAACAGCCTCAACTGGGCCTGCAAAGCTTCTATCTCTCCCTTCTCTAGATGGTTGGAGACCGCGTGGTCCAATTGCTTACGAAGACGACAGCACTGTGCCTGTAACCCCAGACTCTGCTTCCTGGCTAGGGACCGGAAAAGGGCCTTGACTCGCCCCTTTACCATGTCCCACCAGGCTCCCTTATCATCCATCACCTCCCATAGTGTTTCTTGGTCTGCTAAAAAACCCTCAAATATTTGTCTGTTTTCCTCTACTTCTAATAACTTTGCACTCAGTTTCCAAAATCCTGGGCCTTTCTGCGCCCCTTCGCATATTGTTAAGACTGTGGAAACTAAGGCATGATCTGAATATTCCGTCCATCTATTCGGCTGCCCCTGAAACTTAGCCAACCCGCCTACAAAGAGCCAGTCAATACGGCTCTCCGTGTCTCCCCTTCTAAAAGTGAACCCCTTCCCTCCCGCCACCTCCAGTCTTGCCTGTTTTACAATTGCTGCCAGCTGGAGGCTGTCATAACCCACCTGACGCCTGGACCCCTTTCTATCTGCTTGCTGTAAGACCATATTAAAGTCTCCTCCAAATACCACCAATTTGCTTGTATATAAATACGGTTTCACCCGGAGCAACAGCTGCTTGCGTTCCCAACTAATCTGGGGCCCATAAAAGTTAATGATTCGCACTGCTACCCCTCTAATGAAAACGTCTAAGACAACACACCTCCCTATCTCCACCTCTATTTCCCTCGTAATCTCCACTTCTCGGGTGGCAAAAAGAATAGCCACCCCTGCGCATCTTTCTTTGGCCAGAGACCAGAATGAGGGCCCCCCTTTCCAATCTCTCTTGGCCCGGTGCAGGAGCTGCAAAGAATCCAAATGAGTCTCCTGCAACAGGATGCAGTCTACCTTGCACTGGGTCAAATCGCTAAAGGCGACAAATCTAGTTCTCTCTGCCTTTATGCTGGCTACATTCAGAGTTGCAAAGATTAAGGACAAGGCAGCCATGGTTTATTTCTTAAATTTCTTACCCCTCCTCATCTCTTCACCGCAATCCCTCTTCACAGATATTCCTGCCCCCATCATTTCTTCAGGATCCTCTATAATTTCTTCTAATTCCAAATCCTCCCACTCTGAGTCATCTTCCCCGGCTTTCTTTCTACCCTTTTTTTTCTTGGTTTCCTCTGGACCAGCCCTTTCCCCCTTTCATCCCTTCCTTACCCTCCTCTATTTCCTGCATGAGGCCCTTCGTTAAACTAGTAGGATGTGATGTTAGACTTGGGGGTAACACTGCTGGCTCCTCTCTGTTAAGTCTTTCAGATGATTCATTCCTTGCTCCCCTCCCCTCCCTCCTCTTCTCCTCCAAAACCTCCCTTTGGGGTGGATTCATCTCAAGATCACCCTCTCCTTCACCTGAAACCTGAAACACTGCATATCGATTACTCTGGCTCTTCTCCAGAATATCTGTTCTCCCCGCTCGGGCTAGCCCCCTCCCCTCCTTCCTCCGACCCCCCTTCCCTCCATGTTTCCCTACCAGGGTCCATGCTTCCCCTTCTTCTCCCCCCTTCTCCCCACCTCCTTCTTCCATCCTTTCACAAATACCCCTTCTTTGAATGTGATCCAAACCTGATGCCCTTTTCTCCCCCTTTCCCTTTCCCTTAGTGCCTGCCTCTGTATGAATAGTGGTATTTGATTTATCCATTAATCCCTTTAATGCTTCCCGCTTCTGTCCTTGTATCCTTGTAGTTTCTGCTTGTGCCCCTTCCTCCCCCCTCCTCTCTTCCTCTACCTGATTGTGCGATGCTTGTGGGCACTTGCTAAAAGGGTGCCCCAAGCCTCCACACAGGTTACAGCGTATGGTAGTGCAGTCGCTGGTGTCATGATCTGTACTACCACATCGCGAGCACTTTAACACTGTACATGACATGCTTAAGTGACGGAAAGATCCGCACCTGTAGCACTGTCTGGGTTGTCCTGCATAAAAGCATTGAATTCGATCCCTTCCAATGTATGCGGCTGAAGGTATATGTTGGGTGACATAGCCTGCCTGTTTTAATTTTACAAGGGCACTCCACCCCCCCGCCCACACACGACTCTGGTCTGGTATTTTGCTTAATGGGGTCCTAATTTCGGCATACCGTCCCAACCAGTATGACAGGTCTGCAGCCATAAGAGATTCATTACGTACCAAAATGGTAATCTGGACTGCGTCCTGTCTACTGATGGGGACAGCCTTAAAATCCACCCATCTACCCTGATGCTGCACCTCTGTGTACTTTTCCCAAAACAGGTCCAAACCTCGCCCTGTTAAGAAACTAATATCATATTCAGGGATTCCCACAGGGTGTATGCATGCATACAAATCTTCAGGGATAAAGCCAAGGGAGAATACCATTCTTAAAACAACCTCTCTAGGTGGTGCTACCCCTGTGCCCACCCAACGCAGCTGGACAACATTTCGACGTTTTGGGGTAACACCGCTCCCGGGACCCCGCAACGGACCAGAAAATGGATTTCCCCTTGTCTCCATGTCTGACTCCTGCCTCCCCTCCTCCTTCCCTGTCTCTGCCCCTCCTCCCCGTACTACTGCTGCAAAGGATAAAGGGGCTGATACCAGTATGCTCCCCCCTTCCCCACTCCCTTCCTGCCTTCCTCCCCTCCCCCTCTCTTCCCCTCCCTCCTCTCCCATGTCCACTAACCCCACTATGTTCAGTTCACTTGTGCTGTTTCTGTCTCTTCCCCCTCTGCAATATTCTACTTCCAGTCCTTTGCCAGTTGCTGCTGTTCCCAACCAGCACTCGATCCCTTGCTCTGCAACTGTCCCACTCAGACCAGGTCTGGGATCTGTCTCCTCTTGTAGCTGACACTCTCCTCCATGCACTTTCTCTGTTTCTGACACTGTCATACTCAGTCTGAGTCTTGGCTCCGCCTCCTGGTGCAGCTGACACTCTCCTCCATGCCCTGTCTTACTGGGTCTGGGACTTGGCTCCGCCCCCTGGTGCAACTGACACTCTCCTTCATGTACTCTCTCTGTATCTGGCAATGTCTTACTCAGTCTGGGTCTTGGCTCCACCTCCTGGTGCAGCTGACACTCTCCTCCATGCCCTGTCTCACTCGATCTGGGTCTTGGCTCCGCCTCCTGGTGCAGCTGACACTCTCCACAATTCTCTCTCTCCTTTCTGGGACTCCTGCTTTGATGGGCATGAGTTTCTGAGAAGCTCCCTTCTGCTCTTTCTTCTTGTTTCTGAGTGGCAGAATCTATTGGGAGCCCCTGCCTGTCACTGAGCTTCCCCCATGATGTCATCAGCACTTCTGATTGAGATTGGATGGCAGCTCTTGGACAGCCCTGCTCAGAGGTCTGCCCTATCAATTCTGTCCATGAGTGACTGTGGTGTTCCCACGATGTTCCCGCCCTCTGTCCACCATATTTGCTCTCAGCTTCTTCCATCTCTTGTAGTACTCCACTACTCCATTCCTGTACTTTCCCATCCTCTTTAGTCTCTGTCTCCATCTGCAAAACCCCTTGTTTTTGCTCTACTTTCCCTCCCGTTGTTCCTGGTAACTTCTGTACTTGCTCAGTGTGTAGTGATTCTTCTCCTACCTCAGCATTCAAACTGTTCTGATTCTCCTCAGCATTCAAACTGTTCTGATTCTCCAGGCTGTCTTTCTTCTCTGTCTCTCCCAGCAAACCTGAGCTCTTCTCTGTGGGTTCGGCTATGCCCTGCCAGCTCTCTAAGTATAAGGGACGTTTTTGAATTTTTTTTCAGTTTCATAGCTCTTTTGTGTTCCAAACTTGCCAGGCTCTCTTGCTGCATGCAGTGCTGGAGCCCCTCCTTATCCACAGTACCTGCCACAACTGGACTAGGAGCCTCTGTTCTACAAGGCTGGTAAGTGGATGGAGCACCTAGCTCTTGGGAATCCTGTAGGAAATAAAATACTGATGATAACTGGGAATTATTTGTGTCAGTCTTGTCTTTCCCTCCTTCTGGCTGCTGCTGTTTCTCTTCCCCTGCTGTCCCTTCCAGCATAGCCTCTGGGGTGTCTGGAACCACGGAGTCCTGTGTGTCTCTGGGTTCTGCTTCCTGCTGGATCTGGGACTGCGTCTGGGTCTGCTGCATGCGTTCCCTGTTCAGGAAAACCTCACGAAGGGGATTATCTCTGCAGTTCTTTAGTTTTTGCAGCTGCCTTTGTTTTGCTGTAAGCCGCTTCTGGAGTGCTTCAACTCCCTTAACATACTTGTCTCGTGGGCCAGTGGAAGCCAGGTTACACATAGTTTTTGCTAGCTTCAGCCGCTTCCTCAGTACCTCTATTTCACCTTCTACTCGATTCATTTTCTTCACTGATCTAATTACCTCTTCAGGAGTCATATGCTGGGCCTCTTTCTTCTGCCAGGCCCTAGGCCTGGATTCCTTCTCCTCCTCTTCTTCCTCACTAACGTCCTCTTCAGACTCTCCGCTATTCTCTTCCACCACCTCTCCTCTGATACTGGATGCAGAGAACCCTGCTCTGGAACCCGGGCCCTGCCTTCTTGCCCCCTGTTCTTCACCCAGCTTAGGAATGTTATGGCCAGGACTTACAGTCAGGGTGAGCTGGCTCCTCAGCAAGCGCTGCTGGGCTCTGGTCCTTCCTCCGTCCACAGGCCTGGGCTCTCCTGGTTCTCCTGGTTGCATGCTTGGGGCTTGGGTGGAGGAAGCCTCCCCTTCATAGTGTTTCTCAGCTCCAAGTGTGCTAGGCCTTTCAGCCTGGGGCCCTCCTGCAGGGGGGCCCCCTCCCCTCTGCATTGTTCAGCAGCCACAGGGTACAGCAGCTCTCCTTTCAGCACCTCTTCACCACAGGTCTGTACTCTGTGTGTGTGTGTGTGTGTGTGTTTGTGTGTGTGTTTATGTGTGTGTGTTTGCGTGTGTGTGTGTTTGTGTGTGTATGTTTATGTGTGTGTGTTTGCATTTGTGTGTGTGTTTATGTGTGTGTTTATGTGTGTATGTGTTTGTGTTTGTGTGTGTGTTTCTGTGTGTGTTTCTGTGTGTGTGTGTTTGCGTTTGTGTGTGTGTTTGTGTGTGTGTGTTTATGTGTGTGTGTGTGTGTGTGTGTTTGTGTGTGTGTGTGTATGTGTGTTTGTGTGTGTGTGTGGGGGGGGGGTTGCGGGTGGCTTTTGTGGTTGTGTGGTTGGGGAGTTTGCCAGCAGTCTGTAGCGATTCCTAGGCAGGGGGAGGAGTATAGAAACACTCCCCCTGCCTGGGTCGTCGTTTGTTGGAGGGGGTTGCCAGTTGGTAGGGGTGCCTTTATGGATCCCTTTACTCTCTGTGTTCCGCCCTCGAGGGCGGGGCAGAGACATGGTGAGTTGGATGGCTTCACCACCATGAACTTACGAACTGTTTAGGGATTTTGCAGATGGCTTCAGCAGGTTGTCTTCAGAATGTTGAGGTAGCGTTTTATGTACAGATGGGGCGTGGCTGAGGGCGGGTCTATGAGTGAGGGTGACTGGTCCTAGCCTATGAAGACTACAGGATTTTTGTGCTTCTCTGCCTTGGAGTGAGCTTCAGAATGTTCAAGGTGGGATTTATTAATATAGATTTGCAGTTTTTGGAGGGAAATTTAATAAAGAGGGCTACCATTAAAACTTGTTATTTTACTGTTAACTTAGGCTATTAGTAAATAGGTGTCTTTGCAATTTTGAGCACCATATAATGAATTAGGGTGATAATGGTTGGCTTAATAGCTTCAGTGGCTTATAACAGGGTATTGGTGAGATCATGTAGAGTGTGTCACTCACTCTACTTCTAGATGGCCTGGTAGATCAACACCTGCTCATGGTGCAAACAGCACATCTCTCTTCTTTGCCCTCGTCATCTCAACATGGTTTATCATTGTGTGTTTTCTTGCAAGCTAGCACCTGTGCCACCAAGTTGGGTGGTACCAGTACTGTCACAAATTTAACTTATTGAACAGGGGTCTAATATGGTCCATCTTCTTCACACCTTTGAGAGTCTTAACAGATATATTTCAAATTAATTGAAAATGTTTGGTGTCTACTAAATGAAAGCCACGGAATAGGGTATTGTAATAATACAGGTGTCCAAATACCAAAGAGTGAAGAAGAATATGGACAGTATTTTGATCGAAAAAAGATCGAATGAAGCAGATCATTTTCAATATAAAGACATTTTTGGATTGTCTTAGGTACGTGTGAGCGAGAGGGATGTTTGTTATCTAATACAACATGCAAAGTTTTTATGGAACTCACAATGGTGATATCAGACTCCACTATCAATAATGGAATGAAAAAGCTTGTGATGTGGTGATGGCAGATAAAAGTGAGAGCCTAGGTTGAATTGCTCCCTTTGTGTATGATAGTTTTAAACTTAATGCATCTGTATTAATATTTGCATTGTTTTGCGAGTAGGCATTTATATTGTTTCGCTTTAATAGGACTGAGACCTTGACCACTTGACTCTAATGGCAAGCACAAAATTTCTGTTTATTTCTATGTTTATCACTCCAAAAAGCATCAGTCAACTTTCTCTGAACATTGCGTACAAAACCTTCAAGAGGCAGGAGAAGAGTGTATGCCAAAGAACAGAGTTTGTTGTTGATTTGAAACAGCAATTCTATTTTGAGAGGAATAAAAATGAGCCAGTTTATTTAGTTTTTTTTAAAACCTGACATATTCTCACATTTAAGTGCAAATGTATCTTCTAGCATGTCAATTCTGACCATAAAATCTTGGTTCCCCAAGATGGACCAAACAGATCTTTAGCTCATCATGTTTGGAAAATACGTTTGCAATTTTCTACATGTTTCCATGGATCCTAACAAGTCTCCTCTACTTTTCTTCCACGATAGTTTGGCAGACGATGCCTGATGAAAAACATGATGTTTTCCTCTAGAAAAAAAAGTATCTTTTGTTTGTTTATAGAATCAGCAACATCATCTGCACAGGCAGGAACTATTAGTACACAGTCCACTCCAGGAAAAGAAATTCCCGCAAGTGTCTGTCTAAGCTCTACAGGAAAGCTCTGTAGAAAAGAAAGTGCAGATAAGGGACACCCAGCTAAATTCCATGTGAAATTTCTGCAGCTGCTGACAAATCAATTCATGTGTTTATTTATTAAATGGTCCTTTTACTAAGGTGCAGTGAAATCTAGGCTTAGCACATTCTAACACAGGAGTTTCCCATGAGCTAAGCCCAGATTTACTGTGGTATCAAAGTCGGACATTGATTTTTTTGCAGGACACATGCTAATGTTCACATTAGTGCATAGCACCTGTAAAAAAAATAGCATGAGAGCATTTACCACCTCCAATCAGGGCCGCTGAGAGGAGGGGGGCTGGGGGGGGGAATTCCCTGGGCCCAGACCTCCAAGGGGTGCTCATGCGCTCGGGTCTCTCTTTCTCTCCTGCTCCTGATGGGACCCAGGTGATCGCATCTCGACAGGAGCAGGAGAGAGAAAACTCTGGTGCCGGGCTCCCCTTGCATTGCCTGACAAGCGCCTGCTGGGCCCTCAGGCCGCGCATGCTTGATTTTAAAACTGAGCATGTGCGACATCAGAGAAAAGCAGCCGCAGGGGCAGGCAATGCGGCAGAGGAAAGAGAAGCGCTGGAGGAATACCTCTTCTGCTGGCGTGGCCTTGGAATCCCTACCAGCCAAGGTATTTGCGGTTCTGGTGAGGGGCAGCAGCAGCGGCAAACCTGGGGGGGGGGGGGGGGTGGCAGTAGCGGCGGTGATCATGGGGGGACGGTGGCAGCAGTGAACCTGGGGGGGCAGCGATCCTGCCCCGGGCCCAGCTCAGTCTCTCGGTGGCCCTGCCTCCAATTTTGGAGGTGCTAAGTGCTCCCATGTTAACCCTGTATTACCAGGTGCTAATGTGAATAAGCTAGCTGGGTAATGAGGGAATGCCCGCTCTCTGCCCATGACATGCCCTCTGTAAAAAAGTATTTTTAGAAAACAGTTAACACACACTTAGCATACACAAATGCTTTAACAAGTTTTGCAGTAGCTTGTTTTTCCTGAGCAAAGTCCTCATTAGTGCTTAAATAACTGCCTTTATGAAGAGATTCACCCATGGTGATGTACAACATAGATGTAGTAATAACATAGCAGTAGCAAAATTACCAAATGTCAGCATAATACACAATTAGAACTGTGATGCAAACTTGTAAATAAGCAAATTATGGGGCCCTTTTACTAATACCCAGGTACAATAATTTCCACCAAATGAAAATGATTAAAGTATCTAAAGATAGTACCAATCTGTATTCTAGAAGGAAAAAAGCCTCACAGAGCTCTTAGATTATGACCATCTATTGGAGATTAAACGGGTCTGAAAAGATCCTCTGTTCATCGTTGGCCAAAAAAACCTTCTGTGATGTGTGGTGCTTTTGATATACCTCACACATTTACACATATATTAAACAAAAAAGTGATATATTATGATGAATATCACTCATAGTTAGGCTTTACTGCTATGTTGATCTACAGGGTAATGCAAAAATATGTGGTATTGAAAGAGCACTTATCTATCAAACCGCTAGCTGCCAGCACTAGGGAGTTCGTCAATTAAAGCTCGTTCTTTTTCTCCCTCGCTCCAAGCCAACGATGGCCAGAGGTTTGTCAAGCTGCTTCAGGGTCTTGGTAGCGGGACTATTTTTCTGGCACAGGTTTTTCATCCAGATCAGGATCATCTATATCCAAGGACTGCTGGGCAACCATTGAATCAAAGTCCCTTCTTGTTGCTCTGCATACTTCCTGGTGTCATACCCCCTCACCTATTTTCTGTGGTCCCCAGAAGCATTCCATGCCAGAAGAAACCTTCTGTGATGTGTGGTGTTCCACGCCCTTTTACTAAACCATATCAAGGACTTAATGCACAGTTTATCCAGCGGCAACTGGTAGAGCAAAGCTGCAATAAGGGGCATTGTGGTAATTTAACAGTTACTGCATGGTAAACTAGATTTGTGTTTTTTGAGTCAGGGGCGTGGCATGGGCTGAGAGTAGGCATGGAAGGCGTTTGGCAGAAAAAAGCACAAAAACTGAGTAGAGGATACAAGCCAAGTCAAGCCAAGATAGGGGTGAAAGAGTACTAGGGAATGTGGTGTTTTTCCAGTGTTTATGCAATAAACATATTGCATCAGGGTATTTTATTGGCATTTATTGTAACCAACTTCTAGGGGGTGTAGATGTGGGAGGGGCATGGGCAGGTCAAGGAGTGTCTGGGAGTTCATTCAAAAAGTACAACGACCAGGGAACACTCAATGAAATTACATGGAAATACTTTTAAAACAAATAGGAGGAAATACTTTTTTACTCAACTAATAGTTGAGCTCTGGAAATCATTGCTGGAGGATGTGGTAATGCCAGTTAGTGTATCTGGGTTTAAAAAAAGGTTTGGGCAAATTCCCGGAGGAAAAGTCCAGAATCTTGTCATTGAGATGGTCATGGGGGAACCACTGCTTGCCCTGGGATTGGTAGCATGAAATGTTGCTACTATTGGGTTTCTGCCAGGTACTTGTGACCTGGAATGACCACTGTTGGAAGCAGGATAGTGGGCTAGATGGACCATTGGTCTGACTCAGTATGGCTATTCTTATGTAGGTTATAGAATAAAAGGGGCACTGTTTACTAAGCTGTGCTGTAGGTGTGCACACTTTTTAGTGCATGCTAAAAATTAGCATGCACTGCTAGAGACACCCATAGGAATTTAATAGGTGTCTCTATCATTAGCGCATGCTAATTTTAGTGCACACTAAAATGTTAGTACACCTACAGCACGGCTTAGTAAAGAGGGCCCTAGGAGTTACAACTCCCTAACTGCCAACAGTTAGGTGCAAGCACTTGTACCAGCCTTTGACATGGAGAAAGTGCTAGTACCTGCTTGCATCTAAAGTTAAGTGCAAAATTGTGAACTTACACTAGTATTTGATAATGGCAGTTCTACACAGAACTGTCATAAAATTTGCGCATCCTGGAAGGGACGTAGCCAGACTTTGGCGGGAGGGGGTGTCCAGAGCCCGAGGTGAAGAGGCACATTTTAGCCCCCCCCAATGCTGCCGACTCCCCCCCCCCACACCATTTTAACCCCCCCGCTCACCCGCCATTTTTGAACCCTCCTGCCGCCATCACAACCACCTTTGACCCTCCTGGCGCCAATCCTTTCGACCCCCTCTTCCCGCTGCCACCAACCCTCCCCCGCCGTCAGGTACCTTTGCTGGCGGGGATCCCCAACCCCCGCCAGACGAAGTCCTCTTCTCCTGCGTGGCCACGTTGCTGATCTGCAAGGTCAGTCTTCTGTTTCTGTGAGTCTGACATCCTGCACGGCAGGGGAGGGTTGGCGGCAGGTGGGCCAGGGCCAAATCTATGGGGGCCCATGCCCCCATGGCCCCACATAGCTACGCCCCTGCATCCTGACACCTAAATTTTGGTGCTCTTTCTTTAATCAACCCCTGGATGCTTTATTGTGTCAAAATAATTATTTCTAATGGTATGATCCTCTCTCTGATCTCACAACCAGTAATTTGATCTGATTATTTTTTATAAAGATTTTGTAATCAAGGACAAATATTGGAAAACCAGCCTGTGATTAGGAAAAGGTAATATTCGTGTGGATAGATTCTTGGAGGTTTTAAATTTGAGGGAGGGTTTCAAGTTTGCAAGTGGAGTTTCAGGTTGAAACTTGGAATAGAGCTATTAGATAGGCACTGGATCAAGTAATCCCAGAAGTTCACAGGGACCTGATTTATAGAAGGTTGGGTTATGAGTTACCAGGAATGCTTAGGGTGGGAAAAAATAGGTTGTGTCAATGAGAAAGAAAGTGGCAAAAAGTTACGGATATTGAAGTGACAGCTTTTTAGCAGGTTCAATTTAGGGGCCCTTTTACAAAGGCGCACTGAAAAATGGCCTGTGGTAGTGTAGACGCGTGTTTTGGGCGCGTGCAGAATTATTTTTCAGTGCACATGTAAAAAATGCCTTTTTAAATTTTTTGCCGAAAATGGACGTGCGGCAAAATGAAAATTGCCGCACGCTCAATTTGGGTCTGAGACCTTACTGCCAGCCATAGTGGTAAGGTCTCACATGGTAACCGGGCAGTAATTGTCTATGCAATTTAAATGCTGGCCCAATTACCGCTCGCGCGCCAGAAAATAAAAATATTTTCTGGCATGTGTCAAAAATTAAATTACCGCAAGGGCCACGTGGTAGCGGGGCGGTAACTCAAAATTGATTTGAGTTGGGCGCACATAGGCGCCTACACGGCTTAGTAAAAGAGCCCCTTAGAGTATAAGGTGGTAAAGCAGAAACAAAACAGTCAAATACGAAGTAGATTTTTGACAGCAAACAATTTTGCCCTGGAGTTGTTCAAAATTGTTTGGTAGCTCCAGACAAGAAAAAAAAAAATAGCAGAATTCAACATAGAATCTCTGAAATAGCACAAGTTTGAACTAATATAATGGAATTAATTCAAATAAATACCTATATACATTTCTATTTTATTTGACATAAAATATAAATTTGCAGAAAACAAACTACATAGTACAATACAGACAATTTGAAGAACAAAGACAAAACTCAACAAGGCCATATTTTGGCATACAATACACTGCTGTGTCTAGGGTATACATATGCACATAAAAATATGATATTTTGACAATGTAATACTACACAGATCCATGTTCAGAATCACATTGGAGACCTAAAGAAGAAAAAAAGGAGAACAAAAAGAAAAGGGAGAGGAGTGGAGAGGAGTGACATCACCATCAAGGGGCCCTTTAACTAAGCTGCACTAAAAAGTTGCCTGTGCTATGACTAGCAAGTGGGTTTTACATGTGCTGAGGCCACTTTTAGTGCCAGTACTCACTTGAGACTGGCACTTCTATAATCAAGGCCATTCTGGTGTTTTTTCTCTTTCACCACTATGTCCAGTTTCCTAGCACTGTTGGAGTGGAGAAGTCCCAGGTGATCACAGCCTTTTCATTCGCCGTGATTCTCTTAGGTTCATGATCCCAGTGCTTTTCCAGTACAAGTTTCCAAAGGACGAGGCATGCCACCTTGTTGAGCCTTTCTGTAATGATTTTCTGTAATCAGAACTATGCAAGAAAACAACAGGGTAACCGATCTGCAAACTCCAATATGGAAAACAACAGACAAATGCAGACTCTGTAAGAAGGAGCTGGAAATGGTCATTCATATTGTAACTGGCTGCGTAGTTCTGATGTGGAAAACAACCAAAGCAGATACGTGGATGATAAAACAATATTTATTAAAAACAGGTGGTAATAAAATTAGAAAGCCCGACACAGGCTGTGTTTCGCCCAACTGGGCTGCATCAGGGGCTAACAGAGATCTGTCTGATCATATAAATCCTGAAGAATAAAAAATCTATTTGTTGAACTGATGAAACAAAAAATGCTTCAACAATGTCTTGGCATTGGAGTGTTTTTCCATGTTAAAGCATTTTTGGTTTAATCAGCTACACATTGCATCTCATATTTGTGAGTTCAACACCTCTACCTGAAAGAAGTTTTACTGTCATATTTTGAATGAGCTGTAATACCTAATATTCTGTTGCTGAAGACCACAAAATAGTGTGTTACAATAATCTAACCAACTCATAATCAACAACTATGTAAGTATACTAAATGATTTCTTATCCAATAGTTTTAACTGATTGACGCATGCATAGAACAAAATAACTCTTCTTTGTCATTTCAGAAAGATGTTTCCGAAAAGAAAGCTTTGCAACACCTAGGACCTTTATACTATCCACCAAAGGGACCACGGACCCAGCCATAATTAAAAGGACCACAAACCTAGATGTGTCTGTCATGGCTGTGGCCATGCCCCTTGCTCTGGCTCACCTGCTGCTACTGGGGGGCATCGGGTTCATTCTCTGGTTTTGCAGCTCCTCTTGAGACTCTGGGCTGGCTCTTCAGTGTGGTGGGACACCCACACTGTTGCCTTGGATGCCCCGTAGGATGCACGGGCTGCTCTCCTGCTGGTGCTGCAGGTTTTGGCTAGAAGCAAACTTCCTAGTTGCATGCATGCACTCTGGAACCAGTTTTAAAGGGCTGGTAGCAATAGGCTGACAGATTGCCCAAAGATGACATCACTACTAGAGTCATTTGTAAGGGATCCAGGGATATTGCGACTTTGCCTTTGCAACAGGTCTCCTGGTTCTTCCTGGTGTATGTTGCTTCAATTAGCCTAATCTACAGCTTCCAGCCCTGCCTCATCTCCAGCTTCTAGCCCTGCCTTATCTCCAGCTTTAAGACCTGTGTCTTCTCCAGCTTCCACCCTTGCCTAGTCTCTACCTTGCCAGACCAGTCTAGTCTCCAGCTAGGTTCCTGTTCTAGCCTTCTGTTCAAGCTTGCCTTACTTGGTTCCTGTATCCATCTGCTATTCCAGCCAATATCACCTGCTGCCAACTGGAGCCTACCTAGCCTTTGGGTTAGGAAGGCAGCACAAATTCAGCTGCAGCCCAAGGGCTCACCCGTTCCCAGCCCCATGACAGTTTGCAAAGGCCATGAGCTCCAGCGATTCACCTGCTTTACAGCTGCTACAGCAACTGGCCCTTCAGCTCCAACAACTTTCCAGTTCCGTTCAAGACCTAACCAACTGTACGGACCACCTTCAGACTTCAGTGGCTCCTCAGGGTTAGATGCCTCCAGCATCAGATCCAGCTGTGTCTTCAGCCAGTTCTAGGATTAATCAATCAATATTTGATAATATTCGAGCTTCATGCAAAGGATTTTTCCTCAGATAGAGTCTGTGTGGCATATATAATCTCCCTCCTGTCTTGTCAAGCCTTAGCTTTGGCTTCCCCTCTTTGGGAGTAGAATGACCCTGTGCTTAATAAAGTTGACTGCTTCCTTGGACATTTCAGCAGAGTCTTTGAGGAGATAAGGAAGGCTACCTCCACAGGGAACTATGTGTTCCCGTTCTGCACTCTAGTGATTGAGCTCAAATGGAACGACAAATGTTTTTAGTGGTGGACTTCTGGCAAGGGTTGGCACCTCAAATGAAGGATGAGTTGGCAGGATGGGACCTCCTCACTGCACTGGATGACCTAATTTTTCTCTGTTACTGGATTGATATTCGGTTCCATGAATGAACCTGGGAGCAGCAATCCTTTTGTAAGATCCGTTTGGCACCTAGCTTCCAGCAGTCCTTACACCCTCCTAATAAGAAGCCCTCATCTCCAGATACTGGGGAGCCTATGCAGGTAGACCATTCTTCGATCTATGAACAGGAAAAGCACAGACGTCATGCTCAGAATTTGTGTCTCTCTGTGGTGAGAGAGGACATTATGTCTGTGACTGCCTGAATAAGACAAGGAACTTTCAGGCCTAGATCTGGATGGGGAAACTGCACTAGGCTCTTCTTTCAGAACTCCCTGCACCCAATTGTTAATTCCAGCAGTACTTGATTTGGATCATAAAGTAAAGATCACCGAGGTCTTCATAGACTCTGGTGCAGATGGGAATTTTATTAACAAAGTACTCGTCTGACATTATGGTATTACTACCTAGGATCTAACTAAGACCATCCCAGTCCTCTCCATATATGGCAGTATTCAAGGTCATTTAAAGGCCAAGACAGTACCTCTACACCTAAGAATGGGGCCTTCCATAGGGAGGCTATTGTCTTCTATGTGCTTCAGACATCCATAAACCCTATCATTTTGGGGTTATCTTGGCTACAGAAGCATAATCTGGTAATAGATTGGGATAATTGCTGCATGGAGCTACCCTTGCCATTGATGGTGTCTGGATTCAGTAGAACCAGTTATTACCCTCACTGCCATGGATATGAGTATTCCTGAAGGCTTGCGTCGGGTCTATGCAGACTTTTCTGATGTATTATCTAAGAAGCAGGTGGAGACACTTCCCCCTCATCAGGAATATGATCGTCATATAGATTTTCTGCTGAGCAAGATGCCACTTTGAGGAAGAGTTTACCCACTGTCGATACCTGAGACCCAGGTGATGTCAAATTACATCATGGAAAATTTCCAGAGAGCCTTCATACATCCTGCTACCTACCAAGTAGGTGCCAGCTTCTTCTACATGGGGAAAAAAGATGGTACCCAGCACCCTTATATAGATTACCGAGGATTGAATGCCATTAATGTAAAGAATAAATATCCACTACCTCTGAAATCTGAGCTCTATGACCATCTCCAAGGAGTCCACATCTTTACCAAGTTGGGGCCTGTGCTGGGACCACTGCTTTTTAACATATTTATAAATGACCTAGAGATGGGAGTAACTAGTGAGGTAATTAAATTAGCTGATGACAAAGTTATTCAAAGTCGTTAAATTGCTGGAGGATTGTGAAAAATTACAAGAGAACCTGGGTGTCTAAATGGCAGATGACATTTAATGTGAGCAAGTGCAAAGTGATGCATGTGGGAAAGTGGAACCTGAATTATAGCTAATTCATGGAAGGTTCCACATTAGGAGTCACTGACCAAGAAAGGGATCTAAGTGTCATCGTTGATGATACGTTGAAACTTTCTGCTCAGTGTGCTGCTGCAGCTAAGAAAGCAAATAGAATATTAGGTATTATTAGGAAAGGAATGGAAAACAAAAATGAGGATGTTATAATGCCTTTGTATCGCTCCATGGTGCAACCACACCTCGAATATTGTGTTCAATTCTAGTGACCGCATCTCAAAAAAGATATAGTGGAATTAGAAAAGGTGCAGAGAAGGGCGACGAAAATGATAAAGGGGATGGGACGACTTCCCTATGAGGAATGGCTAAAGCGGCTAGGGCTCTTCAGCTTGGAGAAAAGGCGACTGAGGGGAGATATGATAGAGGTCTATAAAATAATGAGTGGAGTTGAACGGGTAGATGTGAAGCATCTGTTTATGCTTTCCAAAAATACTAGGACTAGGGGACATGCGATGAAGCTACAAAGTAGTAAATTTAAAACGAATCGGAGAAAATTTTTCTTCACTCAATGTGTAATTAAACTCTGGAATTCATTGCCAGAGAATGTGGTAAAGGCGGCTAGCTTAGCAGAGTTTAAAAAAGGTTTAGACAGCTTCCTAAAGGAAAAGTCGATAGACCATTATTAAATGGACTGGGGAAAATCCACTATTTCTGAGATAAGCAGCATAAAATGTTTTGTACTTTTTGGGATCTTCCCAGGTATTTGTGACCTGGATTGGCCACTGTTGGAAACAGGATGCTGGGCTCGATGGACCTTTGGTCTGTCCCAGTATGGCAATACTTATGTACTTATGATCTCAGGGGCACTTATAACTTGATTTACATCCATGAGGGAGATGAATGAAAGACAGCTTTTAACATGAGAGACGAACATTATGAGTATCTAGTCATGCCTTTTGGGCTCTCGAATGTCCCAGCCGTCTTCCAGAATTTGTGAATGATGTCTTCCGAGACCTGCTCCAGAGCTGAGGCATGGTCTACTTAGATGACATTCTGATATATTAAAAAACACTAGCTGAACTTCAGGGACAAGTAAAACAGGTCCTCCAACATCTCTGTGAGAATTACCTTTACACTACGTTGGAAAAATGCACCTTTGATCAGAACGAGATGACATTTTTAGGCTACATTATATCATATCAAGGCCTTAAAATGGATCCTGCAAAGCTATCAGCCATACAAGATTGGCCCTGCCCCCAGGGGCGATGAGCCCTGCAACGTTTCCTAGGCTTCACCTACTATTATCATCAATTTATTCATGATTGCTCAACCATTGCTGTTCCTCTTACTGCTTTAAGTCAGAAGGAAGCCAACACCTGGGATTGGCCTGAGGCCTGAGGAAGTAATATAAGCCTTTGATCACATGAAACAAGCTTTTACTTCCTATCTGGTGCTCTGACATCCCGATACTGAAAAGTCCTTCTTTGTAGAGGTCATTGCTTCATCTACTGGGGCCGGCACTATTATTTCCCAATCTGACACTAGTGGTAAGCTGTTATGCCTTCTTCTCCAAGATGTTTTTGCCAGTCAAAAAGTACACCACCAGAGAATAGGAACTGTTAGCCATCAAAATGGTTTTGGAAGCATGGCACCACCTCCTTGTGGTCAGTGGTCACTATAATTGGATGCTTAGCACTTTCAAGAACATGCTATACCTGGGGTAAAAAGACTCAACCCTCGCCAGGCTTGATGGTCACTATTTTTTGCCCAATTTGATTTTCAGGTAGTTTTCCACTCAGCTGAGAAAGATATGCTGGTTGATGCCCTTTCCTGATCTTTTGAACCTACTCACAAAGATCCTAACCTTCAGACTGTCTTGGATCCTGTTTAGATTCTTGCTTCCACTTCTATACTGGCACCTCCCATCAAGACTGTCATGCCCAAGAGACTTCAGGACACTGTACTCAAATGGAGTCATGATTCCAAGCTCGCTGGATACTCTGGAGTTCACAGAACATTAGAACTCATATTTTGAATGTATTGGTGACCACAGATGACAAAGGATGCGCAAGATTTTATGACCTCTTGCCTTGACTGAGCCTGTCAAAAGTCTCCTAATTTGTGCCCATGTGGGCTACTGCAACCTCTCCTGTACCGGAGGTTCCATAGCTCCACATAGTTATAGACTTTGTGATGGACCTCCCTGTTTCTGAGGAGTTCACCACCATCTGGGTGATCTCATCTGCATTCATTCCTCACAAACATCCAGATATCAAATCTAGTTCTATGTGTCTTATATAAGTTAGGGAATCAGTAAATACAATTTTCAAAATAAATAGAATATTGTAATAGAAAAAGACATTAATAGACATAAACTATTCTGAAGCAGCAAGTGTTAAGTTGACTTCATCAGGATATATCTAACAGTAAAATATTTCTTAAATAAGAAAGTCTTTAATTTTGTATGAACTCTTTCATAGGACCGCTCACAACAAACGTCTTTAGATGCCATTTAGTTGCATTATATTGAAATCCTGCCATATGCATAGACTTATATACCAGACATTTGCAACCTGGTAAATGTCACAGTTCAAGGGGATGGTAAGCTCTTGGACTGTAGCTGAGTCCAAGTACAATAGGTGAGTCACTCCGGCTAGGCAGAGCACTAGGCAAAGTACTAGGCAAGGCTTGACAGAAGGCAAGGCATGCAGGACTTGAACTGGGCAAGGCAGACAAGGCTAGACAAGACAAGGCTAACAAAGCTAGAACTAGATAAGGCAAGGCAGGAGCTAGAAACAGACAAGACAAGGTTTGACAAGACTAGCAGGACAAGGACTGGAACAAGGGACAAGAGAGACAAAGGGCTAGAGACAAGGCAAGGCAAGAACTCAGAGAGCAGGCAGGACTGGAGCCTGGCATGAACTCGGAGACCAGGCAGGACTGGAGCTTGGCAGGAACTCAGCAGGAAGACACACAAGGAAACCAGGAAGGTCTTGCAATGCAGGAGACCTCATTGCAAAGACTCCAAGGAAATGCTAGGGCCTTCCTGAAATATCATGGGACAGGAAGTATTCTGTCTACATGGCCTTCCTGAGACTATTGTCTCAGACCATGGAGTTCAGATCTCTCCTCTGGTTATCACTCTCAAACCAATGGCCAGACTAAAAGAGTCAATCAGATCCTAAAGATCATTCTGTGCAGCTATGTGTTGTCCTACAAAATGACTGGTCTCAGCTATTACTATGGGCGGAGTTCAGTTGCATCAACCATGTGAGTGAAGACTCTGGTTCAGCTCCATTTCAAACTGTATTTGGGTGGCATCACAGAGTGTCCTTGCCCATACCTCGCACCTCTGGTGCACCTTCCACTGAGGCAACAGCTGTATCTCTCTCTGACCAATAAAGGAAAATACGTGAACGTTTGGTCTGGGCTGCGAAGAAATGAGGCAGGCAGATAAGAGGAGGTGTCCTGCTCCCCAATTCCAGCTTGGGATCTGGTCTGGTTGTCCACAAAAGCTTCCTTCTACCAAGTTTGGTCCTCGATTTATTGGACCAAATCCTGTTATTCATCAAATTGGATCCATTTCTTAACAGCTGAAACTACATCTACTCTGCAGATCCATACATGTTCCATGTATCCCTCCTCAAATCTCTGGTGCTGATGTAGAAAAGAAGCAAACCACCCATACCATCTTATGTGGCTTCAGGTCCAGACTATGAATATGATGTTCAAGATATTCTGGATTCCAGGAAAGTGCAAAGCAGACTTCAATATCTGGTCACATGGAAGGGCGATGGCCCTGAAGAGAACTCTTGGGAACAAGCCATCCATGTTCATGCTCCACTGCTCATCTGTCCCCATCCCCATCCCCGTATTATTCTCTAGCCAAAAGTTAAGAGTTTCATGAGTGGGAAGCTTGTTTAAAAAGGACTTATGTGGTTGGTACCTGGTGCTAGTTGCATTTGCTACCTAGATAACTAGCTCTCACTGGGCCCAGGCACTGATATTCAGTGGCGTTATCCAGTACTGCCAATATTTAGTACCAGCGCCTGAACAACTAACCAAACAAGCTAGGTCACATCAATATCTTTCCTAACTTGCCTGGAGTACTGGCACTAAATATTGGTGGTACACAGATAACTTCTGAGGGCCACCAAATACCCACATAGTCAGGTCCAGCTTGATGCTGAATATCCTCTAGTCTTATATCTCATACAGAAAGAATTCTAACAGAAATTGGGAAAATGATCTCTTGATGGCATATAAATTCACAACAAAGCAGATGTCTGTGGTGAGACAGAATTGGTAATAGCCTTAAACACCAATAATAACCTTTGTTCAATGGGTGACCAATGAAAATGCTACAAAATTGGTGAAATCTGATCATAGTATAAGCAACCCAAGATTACTCTAGTTACCGAGGGGCCCTTTTACTAAAGTGCACCTAACAGTGGTCTGCGCTGATGTAGGTGCGTGTTTTGGATGCGTGCTGGTTCATTTCCTCAGCTTGCCTGGAAAAAGGCATTTTTTGTGCCGGAAAATGTGCGGCAAAATTAAAATCAGCACATGCCCATTTTTGGCCTGAGACCTTGCCATCACCCACTGACTTAGCGGTAATGTCTCACGTGCTGACCTGGCGGTAAGGGTTCAATGAGCATAAACCACCAATTACTGCCATGTAGCACCATGTGGTAGAAAATAGAAAATATTTTCTACTGTGTGTTTTGAGCACTTGCCAAAAATGGAATTACCACCCAGGGCATGCGATAGCCGGGTTGTAGGGTCAATTTGGCGCACATTGAATGCGCGTAGGTGCCTTCACGCCTTAGTAAAAGGGCCCCTGAGTTTTGCACAACATGTAACAGCTTCAAAATATATTTTGGTAACCCTATCGATAAGGCATTACAGTAATCAAAATGAGGATTACTGTATGTAATCAAACTCTGGATTACTGTATGAAAATTAGAAGCAGTTACAGCTCCTTTAATCTACGAACTCATCTCAATTTACAAAACACTGTTTGTATAATTTTCAAAACCTGATACCAAGATTCTGGATTTGATTCAAGATAGGGATTGAAACATCATCCATTTTAAAGTAGCCAGGAATTTCATCCAAGGGATGACATGACAGTAAAAAAAAAATGTTTTATTCATATTTAACTTCAATCAGTTGCCTTTCACCCACTGCTGAATAGCATTCGAACTCAATGTAAGTTGATGAAAAGCACAAAGGAATTCTGAATAGAAGGCATGGAACCAAACAAGCTTAGTGCTGATTAGATGGCAACACCAGTAATTGGGAAGCAAAGTCAGTGCCCTGATTGTAACTGAACAGATTTGGATGGGCTGGAGTGAGGCTTTGATGAAAACTTCAGAAGTTGTAGAACAAGGCAAGTGCCAGGCAGACTTCTACAGTCTGTGCTCTGAAAATGGCAAGGAAAAACTAAGATCAAGTATACATATGCAGTATCACATCATACTTTATGCTATGAGTTTATCTTGTTGGGCAGTCTGGATGGGCCTGCATAGGTCTTTATCTGCCATTATCTACTATGCTACTATGTTATGAAAAGCAAAATCTACTCTTTGATCAATCTGGATAAGAAACTGAACATCATCAGCATATAATTGAATTGTAAATCTAAGCAATTCAGCAATCGACAAAGAGGAAGCAGAAAGATATTAAATAAAACAGCAGATAAAGCACTACCTTTTTTTTTTCAATGCGAAACAAGAAAAAGGAAAACCCCAAACTGTTAGCAGCAACCATCACGACATAGCGTGTGGAGGGGCATAATCGAAAGGGGCGCCCAAGTTTTCCTGAGGATGTTCTCGCAGGACGTCCCGGCGAAGGGGCAGGGAAACCAGTATTATCGAAACAAGATGGGCGTCCATTTTTCATTTCAATAATGCGGTCAGGGATGCCCAAATCGCGAAATTTAGGTTGACCTTAGAGATGGTCATCCTTAGAGATGGTTGTCCCTGATTTTTGGCGATAATGGAAACCGAGGATGCCCATCTCAGAAACGACCAAATCCAAGCCCTTTGGTTGTAAAAAGAGCCAGCATTCGTAGTGCACTGGTCCCCCTGACATGCCAAGACACCAACCGGGCACCCTAGGGGGCACTGCAATGGACTTCATAAATTGCCCCCAGGTGAATAACTCCCTTACCTTGTGTGCTGAGCCCTCCAAAACCCACCCAAAACCCACTCCCCACAACTGTACACCACTACCATAGCCCTTATGGGTGAAGGGGGGTACCTAGATGTGGGTACAGTGGGTTTCTGGTGGGTTTTGAAGGGCTCACATTTACCACCACACGTGTAACAAGTAGGGGGGTGGGCCTGGGTCCGCCTGCCTGAAGTGCACTGCACCCACTAAAACTGCTTCAGGGACCTGCATACTGCTCACATGGAGCTGGGTATGATATTTGAGGCTGGCATAGAGGCTGGAAAACATATTTTTTTAATTTTTTTTGAGGGGGGGAGGGGGTTAGTGACCACTGAGGGAGTAAGGGGAGGTCACCCCCGATTCCCTCTGGTGGTCAACTGGTCATTTAGGGCACATTTTTATGGCTTGGTGGTAAGAAAAAAAGGACCAGGTAAAGTCGTCCAAGTGTTCGTCAGGGACGCCCTTCCTTTTTCCATTATCAGTCGAGGACGCCCATGTGTTAGGCACGTCCCAGTCCCATCTTCGCCTCCGACACACCCCATGAACTTTGGTTGTCCCCGCGTTGGAAAGCAGTTGAGGACACCCAAAATCGGCTTTTGATTATGCCGATTTGGGAGACCCTGTGAGAAGGACGCCCATCTTGCGATTTGTGTCGTAAGATGGGCGCCCTTCTCTTTCGAAAATAAGCCTGAAAGTACAGAACAATGCTCTGTTTTCTGGGTGTCAACTTATTCAAATGGCCAATAACTCTTGCATGGGAAATGCTCTTTTCTAATTTACTTTTCGTCTTCTTGTAAAGGCCATTCTGGTGAGTCCTTATCATTGTATTAGAGTTGAATCTGAACAGGCTACAACTGAATATGAGGCATTTATGGCTTGCTCCAGTGTTTACATTCATCCAGTATGGATCATGTTTCCTCACTTTAAACAGGAATATTGTATATATTCACATTTAAACAGCTGCCAACTTGCCTGGTTGCTGTAAAAGTATTGGTTTTCAAATTACATTCACAATCAATACTGGGATTTGTAATCCCTGATTTTACCCATTGAAACCAGTGCTTCAGTTCCCATAATGCATTCAGATGGGGTTTTCAGAATCCAAGACTGGCCTAAAAATATCCCTACTGGAACTGATTAAGTTGGTAGCTATGCATTTATATTTAAGAAAACCAGAGCTGAGTATTGTCACTAAATATTTCCCATTTTTAAGCAAGTCAGATTTTGAGAAGGGGTGAAGAGTCATGCTATTGTTTTTCTCCTCTAAGTGGAGCCTGAAGGAATGCAGCAAGACCCTTCTTTATTCACCTTGCAAGACTGATAACTTGGACTATAGAGCTCTTATGATTATATGTAGTCTAATTGCACTCCACCCCCCACGCACACATCTTCTTTATAACCTCATGATAGAGTTAGAAATCACTGAGTGTTGTTTAACTTTGTCATTGATCACACTAGACCTCATACTAGGCAACAGATCTCTTTTCTTTCTTTGTTTTCTTCAACAATATGGTCCTCCGGGACAAGAGCAGCTGCAATGATGTTACTAAGCAGACCAAGAACCTCTCTGCTCCCACCATTGAGTAGGGTCAAAACAGTTTTGGATCTGGCTTTGACTAATGTGAGTCACTCCAGTTTGGAGAGGTATGGATTTGTTGTGTGGCTTAATGCCCATCCCTTGTATAAATCATTGTATAATATATTCACTAACTATAAACAGAAAATGTAATATGAAGCATAAGATATATTCATTCTGTAGCTAAGTTCAACAGACAATAGAATGGCTATCGTCTAATGTCAGTCACTACAGTTGCCTTGATTCAGCTTCACTTTTGTCTAATGCTTTATGTATAATTATCTTTGTTTCTCAATTTTATTTTTTTAAGATGAGGTAATCAATAGAAATAGAATAAAAGAAAAGAAAACATAGAAAAAAAAATAAGATGATACCTTTTTTATTGGACTAAATATATTTTTTGATTAGCTTTCGAAGGTAGCCCTTCTTCGTCAGATCAGAAATAAGCAAATGTTGATAGATGACAGTATATATAAGTGAAACATCAAAGCATTTCAGTGATAGTCTAACAGGGTGAGGGTGGGATGGGTTAGGTGAGAGACAGGGAGGGCTGAGTGGATGAGGGACAGGGAGATATGCATGGAGATAAGAGAGTAACAAAGCAATCGAATTTTATGGTTTATAATGGGCTATAAAACCCAGATCTTGTTAAGTCTTGTCTGGTGAGTGTCAAACCTTTTAATCATTCTGACTTCAAAGGTCTTACGTTCCTGTATTGTTTTAAAATTCCCTTTTAGTATTCTCACCAAAAAATCATTGGTACAGTGTTCTGGTTTTATAAAGTGCTGTCCCATAGAGGTGGTATCCTGGTTGGTTACCTGCCCAGTTACTGCATGAGACTTTACCGCTAGGTCAATGGCTAGTGGTATGGTCTCAGACCAAAATGGACGTGTGCCAATTTTGATTTTGCCACACGTCCATTTTTGGCAAAAATAAAAAGAGGCCTTTTTTACAGGCGCACTGAAAATGGATTGGCACGTGCCCAAAACCCACGCCTACACTACCACAAGTCATTTTTCAACGCACCTTAGTAAAAGGACCCCTGACTGTGGTGTTTATATATTGGGTTTTTTTCTTTTAAATTGTCCGTCTTATTATGACATGGAAATAATAATCATGCAGCATCGAGTTTCACTTTCTTTGTGAATTTGAAGACAGGATCCAGAAAGCTGATAACATTCTTTATTGCTCCCTGTCTGGAAAAAGTTTCTCTGATTGAAGTCATTTAACCTCAGCAAAAATTTGAGTGTGAAATGAATTTTTATCTAGCAGTTTGAGATACCAAAGTTGTTCAAAAACTATAAGTTGCATTCCTATCTTTCATTCAAAGATACTATAATTTCAATACACTTATAGGTGTTGTCACTTAAATTATCAGAAGTAAGCTAGCTATCAATGTTTGTTACAAGGTCTTTGCAGTCATGTAACACTTGAATGAAGGAAGGGGAAGGGGGGCTACTGTTGGAATAGGTGTGCTTGAAATGTGTTGCTGTACAGTCATATTTTATTTGTGTCTACAGATAATTAAACAAGCTACAATTGATTTTGATATGATCATTTATGCTAAATTTTGTATTTACTTTGTAAATACAGCATTCTTTTTTCAGCTTCTGAATGGAATTTCTTGTGATTGCTTGCTATTAGTACCATTAATGACTTTATTCCAGAAATTATTGCAGTATATTATATTCTTTAGGGTTGGAAATCCAACAGAATAATCTGTTAACATTAACTTTTTTATTATTGTTATTATGGGAAAAAAAGCAGAAGAGGCTCCTTTTGGAAAAATGACACAGAAGAAAAAACAGAAAAGGGGGAGTGATCACTGATGTTCAAATCTTGGGATATTTATTATTATTATTAGCATTTGTATAGCGCTACCAGATGCACGCAGTGCTAAACACCTGACACAGAGAGACAGTCCCTGCTCAATAGAGCTTACAATCTAAAAATACAGACAGACAAGACAATTAAGGGCAAGGGAAGTACTGGGTGAGAAGGAACAAGGGGAGGGCAATTGAGTAGTGGCTAGGAGCCAAAAGCAGTGGTGAAAAGGTGGGTTTTCAGCATAGATTTGAAAACAGGTAGAGATGGAGCTAGACGTACAGGCTCAGGAAGTCTATTCCAGGCATAAGGTGCCTCAAGAGAAAAGGAACGAAGTCTGGAGTTAGCAGTGGAGGAGAAGGGGGACGACAAGATAGATTTGTCCAGTGAGCGGAGTTCACGGGGAGGAATGTAGGGAGAGATGAGAGTGGAGAGGTAATGGGAGGCTGCAGAATGGATGCATTTAAAGGTCAGTAAGAGAAGTTTGAACTGTATGCGGAAGTGGACAGGGAGCCAGTGAAGTGACTTGAGGAGTGGGCTAGTGTGGGTATAACGATTTTGGCGGAAAATAAATCATGCTGCAGAATTTTGGACAGACTGGAGAGGAGAGAGATGGCTGAGTGGAAGACCAGTGAGAAGCAAATTGCAATAATCCAAGTGAGAGGTGACAAGGGTTTGGATAAGGGTTCTGGTAGCGTATTCAGAAAGGAAGGGGCAAATTTTGCTAATGTTGTAGCTAAAGAAACGACAGGTTTTTGGCGATCTGTTGAATACGCGCAGAGAAGAAGAAAGGGGAATAAAAAATTACTTCAAAGCTATACAAACCCTATATATGATTTGACGCAATCCTGCATTTTGGCATAGAAGGCGCCTGCCTCAGGAGTCTTAGGGACGAATCAATCTATCAACTGTGTAGTTGTCAAAATACAGCAGACCAAAAAACACCAGTGCAACAAGATGTAGCGTGATCCGTTAGCCAAGACACCTATGGCGGAGTGGAGGAAATTTTAGTAAAGAAAATATCTTTAACTGTACAGCCTATAGGAGCAAAAAAGTATTTTTTCTAAACAGTGTGACCATCAACTTGAATAAATGTAACATCTCACTGAACTGTATGTAACAATTTGCTGAATACCATCAGCCTTCCCTGAGTAGCCTTAAGAAGAGTGAGCAGGAGGAATGGATATCCAATGTATATAAACTAATGTTTGACATGACTTTTGGTTTTCACTGTTCCTGTGCTTCATCAATTGAGAGTGCAGTAAAGTTCCAGGTTGAAGTTACTTCATGGTGGGGTCTGGAGTCTTGAGTGAATGAACTGTCTGATGTTTAGCTTGCCTGACCCTCCAGCCTTAAGGTTGGCCTCGACCCTGGTCCCACCAAATAAACAATTTTGAGCGCCATATATAGGATTAGGGGGATAGTGACCAATCAAGTAATATTTAGAAAGAAGATAAAGTAGATACTGGGGTTGAACGGACAGGAAGTGGGGACTGAGAAAGAGGGAGGGGTGGAATATGAAAAAGGTATTTTGTCAAGTTTAAGTTGTGCTAATATGTTTGAAATGTTTAGTTGTTTTCATATGTTGATATAAGCATAAATGTTTAGAATCTGGACTGAAACATAACCATGATCAGTAACAGCGCTAATACAACCAAGAGGGACTTGGGAAAATTAATAAAAGGTAAGTCAAATTTCTTAGACTGATTTTCTAAACTTTCCAGTTTATGATGAGTAAGTTCTTTCCCCCTGATATTCAGCCGGCAGCAGGCAGTGCAATTAGCTGCTGCAGCCGGCATTTACCCCAGATATATAGGGGTCTTTTTACTAAGGTGCACTAGTGTTTTTAGTGCATGCTAAAAATTAGCATGCACTATACGCTAGAGACACCTATAAATATATGGGTGCCTCTAGCATTTAGCACATGTTAAAACTTAGCATGTGCTAAAAACACTAGTGTGCCTTTGTAAAATAGCCCCTCAATGCGGAGCTGTATCTGGTCACTGGCATTGAATTTATGAGTTCACTTTTAGTTGCCAGAATTTAATCGGTTAAGCTGATATTCAGTGCTAACTGGTTAAGGGGCCATTTTACTAATCTGTGTAGGTGCCTACACGTGCCCAAGGCTTGTCAATTTTGAGTTACCACCTGGCTACTGCATGGCCCTTGTGATAATTTCATTTTTGACGCATGTCTGCTACGCGCACCGGAAAATATTTTTATATTCTGGTGCTCGGGTGGTAATTGGCATTTTAGGCGCATAAAGCATTACCACCCGGTTACCGCGTGAGACCTTACCACTAGGTCAATGGCTGGTGGTAAGGTCTCAGAACCAAAATGGACACGTGGAGGGGCATAATCGAACAGAAACGCCTATCTCCATGGGCGTTTATCTCCGAGAACGGATCCGTGAAGGGGCGGGCTGAACCGTATTTTTGAAAAAATGGACGTTTTTGAGCTGGGCGTTTCTTTTTTTTAGCGATAATGGAAACTAAAAACGCCCAGCTCAAAAACGTCCTAATCCGAGCCATTTGGTCATGGGAGGGGCCACGATTCGTAGTACACTCGCCCCCCTGATATGCCAGGACACCAACTGGCCACCCTAGGTCAGTGCGGTGGACTTCAGAAAAAGCTCCCACATGCATAGCTCCCTTACCACGGGTGCTGAGCTCCCAACCCCCTCCCCCAAAACCCACTACCCACAAATGTACAACACTACCATAGCTCTTAGGGGTGAAGGGGGCACCTACATGTGGGTACAGTGGGTTTTGGAGGCCTCCCATTTACCAGCACAAGTGTTACAGGTGGGGGGGATGGGCTTGGGGCCACCTAGCTGAAGTGCACTGCAGTACCCACTAAAAGTGCTCCAGGGACCTGCATACACGCAGGCCTCTAGGACTGGTTGCTGCTGTATAACATTGGCACACCAGTTGACACCTGTCTCCGAAAACGTCCTTTATTGGAATAACCGCCTTTACTCACAGTTAACTGCAGATCAGAGGTTGTGCCCCACCACTGGCAACGAGTCTCCCTGGTACTGAGATTAGCAGGTCAGAGCTGGCAGAATGTTGTACAATGCCCTCTTTCAGCCACATTCAAGGGAAGAACTAAATTCTCTAACGTGGCTAACACATGGAAGGGATCTAAAACTGGCTTACAAAAATGGCCACTACCTCATGGACTACCGGAAACACATCAGGGCACACTCTGACCCAGTAGGCAGGGGGAAAAGCACCATGGGAGAAGAGCCTACCAACTACCAACATCGTAAGACTGTAACAGAAGCTAATGAAATCACGGAGCCCAATACCCTACACCCACCACAATGCAATGCTGATGTGACCCTGTAGTGTACCCGAGAGCCACATCTGACCTAGGGTAAGGCTGTGACAGGATCAAACATATTCTGCTGTCATGGAGGTGGGTACGGCATTTGAGGCTGGCATAGAGGCTGGAAAAAAGTTTTTAAAGTGGGGTTTTTTTTGGTGGGAGGGGGTTAGTGACCACTGGGGGAGGTCATCCTCGATTCCCTCCAGTGGTCATCTGGGCAGTTGGGGCACTGTTTTGGGACTTGTTCGTGAAAAAAAGGGTCCAAAAAAAGTGACCCAAAATCGCGGTAAAAACGCCTTTTTTAACGATTATCAGCTAAAGACGCCCATCTCTCCTTGGCTGATAACCACGCCTCAGTTCTGCCTCCACCACGCCTCTGACACACCCCCGTCAACTTTATTCGTTTCCGCGACGGAGTGCAGTTGGAAACGCCCAAAAATCGGCTTTTCATTATACCGATTTGGGTGCCTTTGCGAGAAAAACGCCCATCTCCCGATTTGGGTCGAAATATAGGCGTTTTTCTCTTTCGAAAATAAGCTGGATAGCAATTTTCTTTTTGCCGCACATCCATTTTCGGCAAAAATTTTAAAAAGGCATTTTTTACAGGTACGCTGAAAAATTATTCTGCGTGCGCCCAAAACATGTGTCTACACTACTGCAAGCCATTTCTCAGCACACCTTAGTAAAAGGGACCCTAAATTCCTAGCGGATAAAGATAGAACTGATATTTATGTGATCCTATTTAATGCTAAATTCAGCCCTGAATATCAGTGCTAACCGGTTATATTGCACAACATAGCCGGATAACTGCTATGAACTAAATACTAACATTTAGTGGAGATAACTGGCTATCTCATGCTGAATAATAGCGGTCAAGTGCTATTTAACTGGCCAGGAACCATTCTTGACTGATTAAATAGCGCTGAATATTGGGTCCTCTGTCTTTTCTCAGAGGTACACTACATGGATGCAGCCTTCCTACTTTTTAGTCTAATTAATCCAGTCTCATCTGGGAACACATAGACCAGTGTTCTTCAATGCAAGGCCTGGGGATCAATGGTGGCCCCTGGAGACTTCTGTGGCAGCCCCATCCTATTTCTGATTTTTGTACTTTTTACTTGTCTACCAAAATTCACAAACATCAAGGTGGGAAGTGGATGGGGGGAGAGCAGTATGCTTGAAGGACAAGGCAGTTAAAACATAAGAACATAAGAATAGCCATACAGAAAACCAAATAGTAACAATATTCCATGCTACTGATCCCAGGACAAGCAATGGCTTCCCCCATGTCTATCTCAATAGCAGAAATGAAATTCAATGTTGATGAGTCAGAGAACTGAAACAAATCTCTGTAAACATGGAAGATGTAATGGGGCTATTTGACAAATTGGAGAGTAGCAAATCACCTGGACCAGATGGTATATATCCCAGAGTACTGAGTGAAATGAAAAAAGGACTTGTTACTAACTTGCAATGTATCTTTAAATGGTATCAGAATATGGGAGGGTGACCAATGTAACACCAATTTTTTAAAAGGGTTCCAGAGGAGATCTGGGACACTAGAGACTGGTGAGCCTGACGTTGGTGCCAGGGAAACTGGTAGTGACTATTATAAAATTGCAAAGCATAAACATAAATTGGTAGAATAAAATTACAGAGCACATACACAAGTATGGATTAGTGAAACAAAGCCAACATTGATTTAGTGAAGGGAAATCTTTCTTCACCAATCTACTACGTTTCTTTCAAGGGGTGAATAAACATGTGGTTATTGTGTATCTGGATTTTCAAAAGACATTTGACAATGTACTTCATGAAAGACTCCTGAGGAAATTAGAAACTCATGTTATAGGAGGTAATGTCCTATTGTGAATTAAAAACTGGTTAAAGGATAGAAAACAGAGAGTAGGGTTAAATGGTCAGTATTCTCAATGGAGAAGGGTAGATAGTGGGGTTCCCCAGGGGTCTGTGCTGGGTCGCTGCTTTTTAACATATTTATAAATGATCTAGAGATGGGAATAACTAGTGAGATAATTAAATTTGCTGACAACACAAAGTTATTCAAAGTTGTTAGATAGCAAGAGGATTGTAAAAAATTACAAGAGGACCTGACAAGACTGGGAGACTGGGCATCCAAATGGCAGATGATGTTTAATGTGAGCAAGTGCAAAGTGTTGCATGTGGGAAAGAGGAACCCAAACTATAGCTACTGGATGCAAGGTTCCACATTAGGAATCACCACCCAGGAAAAGGATCTAGGTGTCATTGTTGATGATATGTTGAAACTCTCTGCTCAGTGTGCAGCGGTGACTGAGAAAGCAAATAGAATGCTAGGAATTAGTAGGAAATGAATGGAAAACAAAACTGAGAATGTTATAATGCCTTTGTATCGCTCCATGGTGTAACCGCAACTTTAATACTGTGTGCAATTCTGGTCACGGCATTTAAAAAAATGTACAGCAGAATTTGGAAAGGTACAGAGAAGGGCGACAAAAATGATAAAGGGGATGGGATGACTTCCCTATGAGGAAAGGCTAAAGCGGCCAGGGCTCTTCAGCTAGGAGAAAAGAAGGCTGAGGGTAGATATGATAGGGGTCTATAAAATAATGAGTGAAGTCGAACGAGTAGACGTGAATCACTTCACGTCTACACACTTCTTTACTCTTTCCAAAAATACTAGGACTAAGGGGCATGCAATGAAGTTACAAAGTAGTAAATTTAAAACAAATTGGAGAAAATATTTCTTCACTCAGCGGGGTCCTTACAAAGGTGCGCTGAAAAGTGGCTTGAGGTAGTGTAGGCACGGGTTTTGGGCGTGCGCCAATTTTTCAGAGAGCCTGTAAAAAAGGCCACTTTTTCCCCCCCAAAAATGGATGTGCTGCAACATCAAAATTGTTGCAATGTCCATTTTGAGTCTCTGACCTTACCGCCAGTCATAAACCTAGCGGTAAAGAATTTGAGTGGTAAGGACCTACGTGTGTCAGATGCCACTTGGCGCACATGCGCTACGCATGCCAGAAAGTAAAAATGAGTTTTCAGATGCACGTATCGGACGTGCACCAAAAATGAAATTACTGCAAGAGCCATGCGGTAATCGGGTGGTATGTCAAATTTGTCACGCGTAGATGTTTACATGGCTTAGTAAAAGGGGCCCTCAATGTGTAATTAAACTCTGGAATTCATTGCCAGAGAATGTAGTAAAAGCAGTTAGCTTAGCGAGAATTAAAAAAGGTTTGGATAGCTTCCTAAAAGAAAATTCCATAAGCCATTATTAAAATGGACATAGGGAAAATGCACTGCTTATTTCTAGGATAAGCAGCATAAAATGTATTGTACTGATTTGGGATCCTGCCAGGTACTTGTAACCTGGATTGGCCACTGTTAGAAACAGGATGCTGGGCTTGATGGACCTTCAGTTGCATCATTTTTGGGGGACAGAGATGCATGCACAGTACAAGTAACCTTTAATGTGCTTCAGGGAAGTGTGGTGTGGGGAGCATATATACAGACCAGAGCAGACCCTCCTGTGGGGGTTCCACCACAGACACCCTGAAAAGGATTGCTGCTATTCTCCCACAGAAGTTTGATTACTCTCTCATTATTATTAATTGTGCAGTCCTGTTGAATCGACCCCTGAGGCAGGTGTTGTTTTATGTTGAAAAACGGCCCGTGTCGTGTCATTAATAAAGCACGCTTGTATCTTTTCTTGAGAGCCTGCTGTGCTTTTTTTCTGGATTGCACTACGTCAGGTACAGTATTTTCTTAAATTGCAGCAGGAGGAAGTCTACATGTGCCATTATCTGCCCTGAACACCCTGAATTATGATGATGATGATGATTATTATTTTTATTATAGCCTACAAATATCATAAATAATTTATTGTGGGTAATATTACCAAAGATGATTGAATCATTTGTTCAAGAGCTCACAAAAAAAGTAAAACTTGAATACTAAGCCTAGGGTCTTAAATAGAATCCTGGCCTGTACACTAAGAAATCAATTTCCATCAGACACTAATTTCAAACTCCAGGCCAATCAGAGCCCAGTCAACAAGTTTTAGAAGTATACTGCTCACAGAACTGTAGATTCACTTCTTCACTGAGTGAAACTAAAAAAGAGCATTCACTTTTCTATAAAAGCTTTAACATAAACATGCAATACCTGCTGGCCAAACTAAAGAGATGCATTTCAGAATTAATAAATGCAGTTTTAAAGTCTTAAAACACAGTGTTCTGTCACATTCCACACTTAACCGATCAAGGTAACCACATAAATAGTACTGCATAAAAGTCAGTCTTATCTTTATGTGGTTCACCATAGCCAGTTTAGTGCTGAATATCACACTTAATCAGCTAAGGTTTTGCCGGCTCCGTAAACCCAGGAATTTTATAAGTACAAAAGTGTTGCCATATTGGTACTTACCAAAGGTCCATTAAGTCCAGCATCCTGTTTCCAACAGTGGCCAATCCAGGTCACAACTAGTACCTGGCAAGATCCCAAAACAGTACAATAGTTTTTATACTGCTTATTCTAGAAATAAGCAGTGGATTTTCCACAAGTCCATTTTAAACCCCGCTAAATTAACTGCTTTTACTACTTATCTGGCAACGAATTCCAGAGTTTAATTACACGCTGAGTGAAGAAATATTTTCTCTGATTTGTTTTAAATTTACTACTTTGTAGCTTCATTATGCCCCCTAGTCCTAGTCTTTTTGGAAAGAGTAAACAAGTGCTTCACGTCTACCCATTCCACTCCACTCATTACTTTAAAGACCTCTATCATATCTCCCCTCAGCTGTCTTTTCTCCAAACTGAAGAGCCCTAGCCGCTTTAGCCTTTTCTCATAGGAAAGTTGTCCCAACCCCTTTATCATTTTCGTTGTCCTTCTCTGTACCTTTTTGTAATTCCACTATATCATTTTTGACATGCGGTGACCAGAACTAAACACAATATTGGAGGTGCAGTCACACCATGGAGCGATACAAAGACATGATAATGTTCTCATTTTTATTTTCCATTCCTTTCCTAATAATACCTAACATTCTATCTGCTTTCTTAGTCGTCACCGCACACTGAGCAAAGGGTTTCAACATATCATCAATGATGATGCCTAGATTCCTTTCATGGTCAGCAACTCCTAATGTGGAACCTTGCATCAGCTACCCTCCAATCTTCCGGGGATGAATACCTTCTGGTCCAGGAGATTTGCTACTCTTCAGTTTGTCAAATTGCACTATGACATCCTCCAGATTTCTAGAGATTTCATTCAGTTTCTCTGACTTGTCAGCTTTGAATACCATTTCTGGCACCCGCATCTCTCCCAAATCTTCCTCGGTGAATACTGAAGCAAATAATTCATTTCTTCTCTCCGCTATGGCTTTGTCTTCCATGAGTGCCCCCTTTTCAGTCATCTAGCAGTCCAACTGATTCTTTTGCCATCTTCTTACTTTTAATATACCTAAAAAAAATTTATATGTGTTTTTGCATCAAACACAATTTTTTTTTTAAGTCCCTCTTTGCCTTCCTTATCAGTGCTTTGCATTTGACTTGACTTTCCTTATGCTGTTTCTTATTATTTTCAATTGGATCCTTCTTCCAGTTTCTGAAGGATTTTCTTTTAGCTCTAATAGCTTCCTTCACCTCACTTTTTAACCATGCCTGCTGTTACATAAGTAAATAAGTAATGCCACACTGGGAAAAGTCCAAGGGTCCATCGAGCTCAGCATCCTGTCCATGACAGCGGCCAATCCAGGCCAAGGGCACCTGGCAAGCTTCCCAAACGTATAAACATTCTATACATGTTATTCCTGGTATTATGGATTTTTTCCCAAGTCCATTTAGTAGTGGTTTATGGACTTGTGATGTTTGGTCTTCCTTCCTCCTTTTTCAATACAAGGAATATATTTGGCCTGGGTTTCCAGTATTGTATTTTTCAACAGCATCCACACCTGATGTAAATTTTTGACTTTCACAGCTGCTCCTCTATGTTTATTTTTGACTGTTCTTCTTATTTTATCATAGTCTCCTTTTTTGAAAGTTAAATGCTAACATATTTCCTGTGTGTACTTACTCCAAAGCCGATATCAAATCTGATCACATTATGATCACTGTTATCAATTGGCCCAACACCATTACCTCCTGCACCAGATCTTGTGCTCCACTAAGGACTAGGTCTAGAATTTTCCCTCCTCTTCAAGGCTCCTATACCAGCTGCTCCATAAAGCAGTCCTTGATTTTGTCAAGGAAATTTACCTCCCTAGTATGCCCTGATGTTATTTATTTATTTATTACATTTGTATACCGCGCTTTCCCACTCATCGCAGGCTCAATGCGGCTTACATAGTAACAAGAGAATGCAATCTGTAGTATCAGAATCAACAAAGGAGGTATGTGGTAGGACAAATGAACAAGGGGTAAATGGGATAAAAGAGGTATGAGAGAAAGGATAGGGATAGGTAAGGACATAGAGCAATAAAGAAGAGGTAGGGGAAGCGTATGGAGGGTAAGAAGATTGGTAGGAGGTCATTTCTAAGTCGTTGTTAATGATAAGATGAACCATTTACCCAGTCAATATTGGGGTAATTGAAATTACCCATTATTATTGTGTTGCCCAGCTTGTTTGCGTCCCTAATTTCCTCTAACATTTCTATATCCGTCTGTTCATCCTGGCCAAGTGGACGGTAGTACACTCTTATCACTATCCTTTTCCACTTTACACATGGAATTTCAATCTATAGGGATTCCAAGATGTGTTTTGTTTCCTGCAGTATTTTCAACCAATTTGATTCAAGGCCCTCCTTAACATACCATGCTATCCTTCCATCAATTCAATTCACACTATCACTACGATATAATTTGTACCTATGGCCAGGCATTTCTGGGTATAATGCAGGCAGCATTCAGCAAGATGCTGAATGCTGCTGGCTGAATATCTACCCCCAAATAATCTTGGAATCCTTACAGACAGAAATTCCCCTCACCCCATTCTATATAATGTGACTTGAGTTGCTCATACATTTTAGGTCATATTTTGATTAGCACATGCAACTTATTTATCTTAGTAAGCCTATCAGTGCTGATAATTGCCACTTAGAAAACAATTATTGACACTAATTGGCTTCAATTAGAATTCATGCACACAATTTGTGCATGTGATGCGCGTAAATTCTAATATGCGCAGAGGAAAAGGGGGCATGGCCATAGGCGTGGAATAGGTGGGTCAAAGGCATTGGTGAAAATTATGCACACTGTTATAGAATATACCTGCTCCATGCCTAACTTAGTTGCTGGCATTTATACCAAGTTTAGACTAGTTTAAAGAATATGCCTAGGCATACTTTTTTTTTGGTGCAAATAAATACATTTTTGTAGCGCCGGAAATGATGGCGCACTAGGGGTGAGAAGTACCACCGGGCTGCTGTGGTAGTCCAGCGGTACTTCCTGAATAGCGAGCGGTAAGCCCACATTGGACTTTTACCACCGCTTAGTAAAAGGAAGCCTAATTTTCTCAGGAAAGTTGTATATCTTCTCAGACTTTACTACAGCAGCACTTTTTGGAAAATTTTAATATTTCAGCTGAAAGTCTCCTGAAGATGAATAAGGTGTTCTATATATCTCATCATCAAAGATGGGTGCTTGTAATGAATCAATTGATCTTGATTTATCTGAGCAGTCTGCTGATAAGACCAGGGCCGCCGAGAGACTGGGCCGGGCCCGGGACAAGGCCACCCCTGGGCCCCCCCCCCCCCCCCCCCCACTGCCGGGCCCTTGCACTATATGTAGATCCTTCAAGAGGTAGTGTGTCATGATTTAGGCTCTACACCTTTTCTGATGTTTTGGTGCCACCTCAGTAAAGCCAAAACACAATCTCTCCACTGCAAAACACTATACACAAACTTGTGCAAAAACCCACTCATAACCTTACCAAACCATAACAGCATAACAGCACTAATTCCAAGGACAGGACGAACTACAACCTTATGCGTAGAAAGGCAGCACTATAATTACACCGGGCTCTAAAACACCAGTACACAACCTAATGAAAAACAAAACAAAAAGGGCTGCAAATACTACACACTAGCAGAATACTGTACCTTGATCACACATGAAAAACACATGGCAACAGATATGACACAAGGAACTAGAAATAAAAAAATATGAAGGCAAAATACTGAACTAGAAAGTTATCTCAAGAAGTCAGACTCAGCATGCAGCAATACTAGAAAAATTGAAACTTGCATGAAAAATATCACATACACATTTCCAAAAGCTGACATATTCCAATTAATAAATTCTGAATAAAATACTTTTTTCTACCTTCGTTGTCTGATCATAGTTTTTCTATTCGCTTTGGTCCCATCTTCTGTTTTATGCAGTGTCTTCTTTCCATTTGATATTTTTTCTCTCACCATCCTCCTGTGTCCTTATACGTCCTGTCTACCATCTGTAGCCCTGTCCCTATCCTTCCTCAAGTTTCGGCATCTGTCCTGAAAGTGTTCCGATCCAGCCCTTAAATTGAGCATTTCTCCTCACTCTCCTCCCCTCCATCCATGTACATATATTTCCTGTCTTCCCTCCCCTCCATCCATATCCAGCATTTCTCCTCTCTTCCTTTTCCCTCCATCCGTGTGCATCTCCTTCCTTGGTCTTTCCTTCCCTTCATCCTTGTCCATCATTTCTTCTCTCTTCCCTGCCCTCCACTCCATCCATCCATGTTCAGCATTTCTCCTCTCTTCCCTTCCCTCCATCCATGTGCATCTCCTTCCTGACTTCCCTCCCCTCCATCTATCCATGTCCAGCAACTCCTCATTCTCTCCTGGCCTCTCCTCCATCCAACCATATCCAGTAAATTTCCTCTCTCCCCTGCCCCCTCCAATCATCCATCCATGTTCAGCAGTTCTCCTCTCCCCTCTGCCCTGCCCAGCAATCTCTTCTCTCTCCCCCCCTGCCCTCTTGTCCAGCGATCTCTTCTCTCTCCCCAATGCCCTCTTGTCCAGCAATCTCTTCTCTCTCCCCCTGCCCTCTTGTCCAGCAATCTCTTCTCTCTCCCCCATGCTCTCTTGTCCAGCAATCTCTTTTCTCTCCCCCTGCCCTCTTGTCCAGCGATCTCTTCTCTCTCCCCAATGCCCTCTTGTCCAGCAATCTCTTCTCTCTCCCCTGCCCTCTTGTCCAGCAATCTCTTCTCTCTCCCCCATGCTCTCTTGTCCAGCAATATCTTTTCTCTCCCCCTGCCCTCTTGTCCAGCAATCTCTTCTCTCTCCCCCCTGCCCTGCCCTCTTGTCCAGCAATCTCTTCTTTCTCCCCCCCTCTGAGATCCAAGGCCTGCCCCCTCCGAGATCCAAGGCCTCCCCCCTCCCTCCAAGATCCAAGGCCCTTCTACTACTGCTTATCATTTCTATAGCGCTACTAAACTCCCTCCCTCCCTCCCAGATCCAAGGCCCCCCTCTCCTTCCGTCCATCCGACTGAATTCCAAGGCCCCCCTCCGTCCCTCCCTCCGAATTGCAAAAGCGATCTTGTTCTTACTTCGTTGGGGGTTGGCGAGAGCAGCATGCAGAAGAGAACGCAGTGAAAAGCGTGCAGGCTCCCGCTTCAGCCTTCCCTCGTTGTCTGTGGTCCTGCCCTCAAAGGCGGGACCAGAGCTGAGAGACAGACAACGAGGGAAGGCTGAAGCGGGAGCCTGCACGCTTTTCACTGCGTCTGCGTGCTGCTCTCGCCGTAACCCCCGACGAAGTAAGAACAAGATCGCTTTTGCAATTCGGACGGAGGGCGGGCCCTGGGAGTCGGACGGAGGGAGGGAGGGACCTAGGAGTCGGACGGAGGGGTGAGCACCCACAGACTCGGCGCCGGGCCCCCCTGGAGGCCCGGGCCCGGGGACTTTTGTCCCCCCTGTCCCCCCCTCTCGGCGCCCTGGATAAGACTAGTACTCACACTGCTACAGTGATAGCAATATTTGAATCAGAGTCTATTTAAGAGAAAAATCTGAAGCTTTATTATAATTACAGAATGAAAAAGATTTTGGATTGCCAAGTTTGGGTCTTCCCAAATGTGGCTAAGGCCACACTCAGGCTTTACATTTGGGAGTGTGTTTCTTGCTGTTATTAACCTGTAGGTGTGTTATTTGGTTTAAGAATGTTAGATATGTACTTTTTGAGCCTTCTCGATATGCATTTATTCTTAGCAACAAGACTGTTAGGCCAATAACTCAATATTACACCTGTGCCTCCTATTGTGTATGCCTTTCTTTCTCTCTGCCTTAATGAGATAGGAGGTCTTTAACCAAATTGCTGTAGCTTGGTTACTTGAATGGATAGTTTTTCCTTTTTTTCTAGTGCACTCCTAGTTAATACTTTGCTCCGCTTAGATTGTGGACTTTTTAGAAGGCTTTATTTAATTTTGAGGCTAATATAGTTTTCACACCTCAGGTAGAGGGAAGGCAATTAGGGGAAGTATAGTGTAAGTATAAATGATGGAAAAATATGAAAAAAGTAGCACTTTGGAATTTAGATTAGGTGTAATGAGACATCCCTCTAAGAATAGACCCAAATTCCTTTTAGCCTAAAAATGCTGATAAGAACTGACACAAGGCTCAGATATTATTATAAATATGAAAGGTAATTTAATATTGGCAGCAAGAAAAAAATAATATAAATCAGAAACAATGTATAAATGCTAGATTACCTACACTGATGGTAAAGTAATGAGTATTTATGTACCTATTAAGATAAGATAAGGAAAACACACACTTTCTAGCTTATTTTCGAAAGGGAAGGACGCCTATCTTCTGACACAAATCGGGAGAGGGGCATCCTTCTCCCGAGGTCGCCCAAATCGGCATAATCGAAAGTCGATTTTTTGCGTCCTCAACTGTTTTCTGTCGCAGGAATGACCACAGTTCATGGGGGCGTGTCAGCAGTGTACCGAAGCCGGGATGGGGGCGTGGTTACGATATGGTTGTCCTCGGCCGATAATGGAAAAAAGAAGGGCGTCCCTCTCGAGCATTTGGTCGACTTTACTTGGTTCCTTATTTTTCATAACCAAGCCTCGAAAAGGTGCCCGAACTGACCAGATGACCTCCCCTTACTTCCCCAGTGGTCAACAACCCTCTCCCACCCTAAAAAAAAGAAAAAAAAAACATTTTTCCAGCCTCTATGCCAGCCTCAAATGTCATACCCAGCTCCATCACAGCAGTATGCAGGTCCCTGGAGCAATTTTTAGTGGGTGCAGTGCACTTCAGGCAGGCGGACCCAGTCCCATCCCCCCCCCCACCTGTTACACTTGTGGTGGTAAATATGAGCCCTCCAAAACCCACCCGAAACCCATTGTACCCACATCTAGGTGCCCCCATTCATCCCTAAGAGCTATGGTAGTGATGTACAGTTGTGGGGAATGGGTTTTAGGGGGGATTTGGGGAACCTCAGCACCCAAGGTAAGGGAGCTATGCACCTGGGAGCAATTTGTGAAGTCCACTGTAGTGCCCCCTAGGGTGCCTGGTTGGTGTCCTGGCATGTGAGGAGGACTACTGCACTACGAATGCTGGCTCCTCCCATGACCAAGGGGCTTGGAATTGGTCATTTTTGAGATGGGCGTCCTCGGTTTCCATTATGACTGAAAACCGGGGACGACCATCTCTAAGGATGACTATCTCTAAGGTCGACCTAAATGTTGAGATTTGGGCATCCCTGACCGTATTATCGAAATGAAAGATGGACGCCCATCTTGTTTTGATAATATGGGTTTCCCCGCCCCTTCGCGGGGACATCCTCAGAGATGGGCGCCCTTAGAGATGGGCGTCCCCATTCAAAAATGCCACTCTTTATATCCTATGTCCTACCGTGAGGACAACTAACTTCCCCAGCACTATGATGTCAGTTTACAACTAGATTAAAGATGAAGGTGCCTCTCTTCCTCACGGACACCGAAGGTGGAGGTCATCAGGAAGCTGTCAAGTGCTGTCTCTTCCTGGATGTGCAGACAGGAGTGAGCAGGCAGGGCCGTCAAGTGATGTCTCATCCTCTGGATGGTGATGAAAGGATATGGAGTGCGGAGCAGGCAGGCAGGCAGGCAAGTAGGCCGTATTTAACATGCTCAGGATATCTTCATGGTATGGCAGGCTCAGATCTGGCTTTCCTGTATCAGTTATCTTCAGAAACTCCTCCATATAATGTCCAGGTAACTTTATGTTTGTACGGTAACTTTATGTTTGTACAGAGGTTTCTTATAGTGTTTTTTTGGGTGAAATGAGCCTCAAAGTCTGGAACAACAAGGTTGTTGATTCCCAATGTTGTGATTTGGGGACCCACAATACTGTGCCACATTTTTTTTTTGTTACATTTGTACCCCGCGCTTTCCCACTCATGGCAGACTCAATGCGGCTTACATATTGTATACAGGTACTTATTTGTACCTGGGGCAATGGAGGGTTAAGTGACTTGCCCAGAGTCACAAGGAGCTGCCTGTGCCTGAAGTGGGAATTGAACTCAGTTCCTCAGTTCCCCAGGACCAAAGTCCATCACCCTAACCACTAGGCCACTCCTCCACTCCACACAACAAGGTTGTTGATTCCCAATGTTGTGATTTGGGGAGCCACAATACTCTGCCATGTATCTCATGTGACAGAATCATTCTGACCATGAAGTGGTTGTCCCAATAAACAATGTGCAGTTGTTATTCTTCTTTGCCACCTGCAACCTTGGTAATGTCTGACAGTGTCCTTCCTGTCTGCACTCAAGTCTGAGGCCTATTAGAACAACAGGTCTTTGCATGGAAATTGAATTAGCCAGAGTTCACATTTTTTATGTCAAGTTGGCAATTCTGCATAGTGCTATGTAATGCTGTGTAGGGGTTTTAGCCCCACATAATGTGATTTTTTTAAACTTTAAGATGTTTTTATATTGTTTGCTCTAGAATGTACTGTTTCTTTTCAAGCGTATATTTCACTTGTGTAATAATTTGTCTAGATTGCATAAAAAATAAAATAAAGAGCAGAGGGAGTACAAAGACTTGTGGACACACCTTGATGTTATTAAGCAGAACATTTTAAAAACAAATCAGAGAAAATATTTTTCACTCAATGCATAGTTAATCTATGGAACTCATTGCCTGAGGATGTGGTACAAGCAGTAAGTGTAGCTTTGTTTAAAAAAGGTTTGGAGAAATTTCTGGAAGAAAAATCTGTAAACCATTATTAAAATAGCCTGGGGAAAGCCATTGCTTATCCCTTGGGGAGATAAGTAGATGGAATGCTGCTACTTTTTGGGATCTTGCCAGGTGACCTGGATTGGCCACTGTTGGAAGTAGAATATTGGGCTGGATGGACCTTGGCTCCTACCCATTATGGCAATACTTATGCCCTTATGTTCTTAAGGATGGGAGGAACATGCTGGGCAAAGCTCATGGTGAAGAATGTTTACCCCAGGGCTAAAGTGAAAAGAATAGATTTTTTTGGAGGACCTTGTTCATCTAGTACAAAACTATTGATTGAAACAAAAAAAAAAACAGCTCTATCACATCAATTTCTCATTCAGATCAATTCAAATGCACTTTCCTTCTAGCTGATGTTTTAATCCCTCAAAACTGTACCTGATGATTTGATCACTGATCAGCATAAACAACAATTGGGGACAATTTTTATTTGCTACCCATGAAACATGCTTTGCCTCTCAGCTTATCCCTCTGAACAGCTAGCTGTTTGTCCAAAAAAGAACAAGTCATGCTCAAGGTGCAGGATCTCTCATGCTTCTGTTTCCAAATGTTCTATGGGCTTTGTCCAGATGGATCTTTTTACCAGCACTTATGGCAATGACTTGTTTATAAGCTTCTTCAACAGTTTCTCATCCTCTCCTCTCTGGATCACCTACAATCTCAATGTTAGTTCACCTCTGATGATTTTTCAGATCATTTTTTTTCTTTATTCAATTTTTGAGCACATTTTTAATAACCTTGCTGTGGAATCAGTCTGTTCCTCAATATTAATTTTGTTTTGTGTGGTTCCTATTTTTACATTCTTTACTGCGCTTTGCAAATCAACCACAACTGAAGGAACAGCTGATCTCAGTAATTTCATTTCCTGCATTGAAACCAAGATATCTGCTTTCAGCATTGGAGTTGCCATGTCCTTCAAGTCTTTATGGGAAGATTTTATGTTTTCAACAGCATCGTTTCAGCCACAGGCAAACTGTTTGCTTGGATTCCTCCCAAGTCAGACTGAAACAGCAGCATAGCTTTATTTCTGTTCAAGGTCAATGAAACAAAATTATTGAAAAGGAACAATCGGAGATCAAAGTCTTCTAAGATCAGTCATAGCTTACTTACCCCCCCCCCCCACACCCATTTTACAAAGTTGCGCTAGTTGCTGCCATGCAGCAACATTGGCACAGCCCATTCACTTTGAATGGGCTGTGTCATCATTACCGCATTGGCAGTCGCTAGCGTGGCTTTGTAAAAGGGGTGGTTAGTAATTTCTGGAAAATAAAGAAGAAAGATGGGCTAGGAGGATATTGAGTTAACCTTTGAGGGGACTCATTGAAAAAAAAAAAAACCTTCTGATTGGGAAGTAACTGAAATTAGAACTCAACTGCTCGAAAGCTTGGGTTTTGCTCCAAATCAACATGCCAGGGTGATATTGTTCAGACTTTAATTGCAGAAATATTGCTGAGATATGGCACACAGGCATCTGTACAGTTAAATCCCAGAAAGATATTCTTATCCTTTATTTTTGCATACTTGTTGAAGCCTAGGAAATAATATTCTGTGACTTCTAAATAATGTGATCACATTTTTATAACATTTTAAATAGTAGCCTCTCTTATTCCACTCTTAGCTTAAATTTTATGATAGTCAATATCCCAGGGCTAATATTAAAAACTTTCTTCTGATATTTAAACTGCCCTCATAGGGACACTTAACCCCTAGCAGCAGAACCACAAGACTACTGCTAGGGATTGCTGGCACCATATTGCATTAGGGCACCAGCCAGGACAGGAGTAAGAGTGCATTGCTCCTGTTCACACCACTAGCCACCGTGGATTTAAGTATGATATCCCAGGAGGGCCTTCAGGCGTATAGGGGAGGGGCTGGGGGCTTGATGCCGGTTGGGAGGACTTCCTCCTGAGCCACACTGCTGTAAGGGGGTTAGTCTGATTGGGGGGTTCAATTTGGGGGGAGGTCTTCTTAGAGATCACCCTAGAGAGGCATTCGGTTTGGGAAGGCCCCTATGCCACTGACCTTTTGTGCTGGGGATGATCCCAGTGCAATGCGACCCAGGAACATCAGACTGCGACTTGGTGGCCTGATGCTCCAAGGCTGCTGGACTAATGCTGACTGCAATAAGACTTGGTTACTAATAACTGGAGTTAAAAGTAAAATAACACATCTTAATGGTACCCCATGTTGATAACTCTTCCCTCCTTTAGGGGTCCTTTAACTAAGCTGCGGTAAAAAAGGCCATTTTTGCCATGTGCTGTGACCATTTTTACTACAGCGAGTAAATAAGGCTGAAAATAGCCATGGTCATGTGGTAAGATTGCTCAATCCGCATGGCCATGCGATGGGGAGGACTTACTGCCACCTACTGAGCCCTATTTTCCCCAGCATGGGAAATGGCGCAAGCTGATTCCGGAATTACCGCTGGCACCAGTGTTGGATTTACCACCACTTTCTAAAAGAGCCCCTTAGTTATTAATAACTGGAGTTAGTAAAATAACATGTCTTAATGGTAGCCCACATTTTATAAGTACATAAGTATTGCCATACTGAGACAGACCAAAGGTCCATCAAGCCCAGCATCCTGTTTCCAACAGTGGTAAATCCAGGTCACAAATACCTGGCAAGATCCCCAAAAAGTACAAAACATTTTATGCTGCTTATCCCAGAAATAGTGGATTTTCCCCAAGTCCAATTTAATAATGGTCTATGGACTTTTCCAATAGGAAGCCGTCCAAACCTTTTTTTTTTAAAACTCTGCTAAGCTGACCACCTTTACCAAATTTTCTGGCAAATTCCAGAGTTGAATTACACGTTAAGTGAAGAAAGATTTTCTTCCGATTAGTTTTAAATTTACTACTTTGTAGCTTCATCGCATGCCCCCAAGTCCTAGTATTTTTTAGGCTTCTAGCATTTGCATACACAGATTTCAAAGTTTATTTATTTATTGCATTTGTGTCCCACATTCCCCCACCTATTTGCAGGCTCAATGTGGCTTACATAGATTTGTTAACATTGTCATTTCAGGATATCAGACACAGTTAGTAATGTGTAGTAATCAAGGAAGAAAGAAAGAAGAAGGAAGAGAGTGATTAGGGTAGTTATAAAAGTGTGTTTTTCCTTGCATTTACAAGCTGCTTAGAAGTTGACAGGGATAATTTGCAACCTTTGTTCTACCCTTAAACACACTTGACTTTCTTTCACCTTTGTTGAATCCTGTCTATTAGGATTCCCTAAATGTCCTGTTATAATAGTATCCTTCAATGATCCTTCACTCTGAACCATTAACTCCTGAGTGAATGGGGTGATTTGTTGTTCTATTTCTCAGCTACATATCTAAAACCGTTTTGTTTATACCAGGTTTGAAGCCATATATTAAAGCTGATTGTGTGATGCAATCTTTCTTCTCTCATACCATGAACAGATACATTATCGTGCCCTTTACCAAATGTACAGTGCAGTTTTCAAAAGACAAATTTGATAGTTTAATTAGCACTAAAACTTTAAAATCATGATATTTTTGATTTTTACTTTAAGGTGTAATTCCATAAAGTATTACACTAATATGTATGCACTAATGATGTGTGTAAATGTTCAAATACTAACATATATGTGTATAAGTGCACACATAGATATGTACATGTTGGATATACATCTATGTGCTATTCTATAAATAAGTCACAGCAATATTATAAGAGGTATCCCAGAATTCAAACTTTAGAATGTAGTTGGACCATCAGAAGGTGGGTATGTTCAAATTATGTTTCTGAAAGAGCACCAATACCAGCACCAGTAGTGTTCAACGGTCCATTTATCATTTTTTAAAGATTTTTAAAACATTCTATAAAATATATTGTCCAGGATATTTCATATTCAGCATTTCAACTCTTCTTATATTTCAAAACAGTTCAATATCAAACTTTCAAGAAAATGAGGTCTCCATATGAATATTGTGCTTGAAGAGTGACTTGAGATATATGAAACCCAAATACCTGATGCAGCTATCATAGCGAAATGTAGCACAATGTTGGATCGGATTTTTGTGGAATCTGTGAATTTCAAGTGGAAGATTTTTCAGTTCTCATCCAAGCTAAGTGTTCAGTTTCTTGAAAGTTTGATATTGAACTATTTTGAAATATAAGAAGAGTTGAAATGCTGATTATGAAATAACCTGGGGGTTATATTTTATTGAATATTAAAAAAAAACATAATTTCAGCATACCCAGATTCTGATGCTATAAACTTTGAGTTCTGGGATACCTCTTATAATATTGTTGTGGCTTATGGATGTTGACTTTCCCTAATAATTATGTTGATCACGTTTGGTGTTATATCTTGGGATATTCTATAAATATGCACATATCTACAATAGCACATGTTTACAGGTGGACTCTGGGGTGTGCATGGACAGAGATGCACATCTAATCATGAAACTGGTAGAATGCAATATGTTATATGCTTATCACCAGCACTTAGGTACACACACTTACACCACTTCTATGACTGTGATATATGCTCACGCTTAAGTGCATATATGTGTATATACCGGTTTACACTAGTATTCTACAAAAGAAAGTAGGTGCCTACTTTCATTTATAGAATATAAGCCTATCAGACACCTTCTGGAAATATTTATTTATTTGTTGCATTTGTACCCCACATTTTCCCACCTACTTGCAGGCTCAATGTGGCTTACATAGTACCGTCAGAGATAGTTGCCCAGTCGGTGGATAACAAATGTAAAGTTGTATAGTGATCGTATGAGGTATAAGTGGAGGGTCGGAATGGATGAAGATTGCGTGATGTCCTGTTCGATCATAGTCATGTTGTGTTGGTAGATAAAGAGGGTTACGTGGAGTCGTTGGGGTAGGCCTTTTTGAAGAGGTAGGTTTTTAGTTATTTCCTGAAGTTCAATTGGTCGTGGATTGTTTCTCACAGCTTTTGGGAAATATAAGTGCACTGTTATAGAATGACTCCCTAAAATGGCAATTCTAAAGCAGGGTGCCCACATTTACACACCAACTGAGTTCATAAATGTACAGAATACTACACATTTTAAGGTATTTTGCCTAGTTTTTAAAATTTTGGAAGGTAACTGTCCAGATGATTTATCTCAATTATTGATAATTCTAAATTCCACCATGACTATTAGACGGTGCAATCAACAACTTTTAGCTTTTCCATCTGTTAAATTCAAGGCCTTATTTTCCCACTCTTTTTTGTCTTTGGCTGTTTCTTTATGGAATAATCTTCCTTTAAAATTATGCTTGATGAAGTATTATTATTTCTTTCACAAAGCTTTGAAAACTTGTATGTTTTGAGTTTAGTAGTTCTTAGTTTATTTTAGTTTATAATGCTATGTAGTTTTTGTTATAATAGTATTTTTTATTGATTTTTTTTGTACACTACTGATGTTTTGTAATCAGTTTTCTTTATTGTATCTCACCTTGAAACTCAACTTGAGGGAATTGGCCGGTGATAAGTCTGATGTAACATAACATAACACGTGAACAGGTACACTTACCCATGAAAATGCCAGAAGTGTGCCTAAGTACTATTCTGCATGGTGTGTATAAGTGGAATAGTGCATAGATACAAAAGGAGCATACACAGGACATGGGCAGGGCTCTCACACATGTAATTTACAGAATACTGTCAGTTATGTGCATCCCTACTGTATTTATTTATTTATTTATTTACTTTACTTTAAAAAATGTTTATTTCATACAATCTACAATCCTTGCTGGATCACAAATAAAACATATATAATGGAGTGAATTCTATATATGTGCCGAAAAATCAGCACTGACAAAAACGCTATACTATAAGCTGTGCTTAAAGTTAGGCATTTATTTATTTATTTAGTTATTATTACATTTGTACCCTGCGCTTTCCCACTCATAGCAGGTTCAATGCAGCTCACATAGTAATAGGGATTACAGATTATTGATAGAGAAAATATAAGTATAGCAGAATAATAAAAGAGGAGATAGGTAGGTGGAGATGGGCAAGGGAGAAGGGAGTAGGAGAAGGTGTGAGAGCAAGGAGTAGGTGAGCATAGGGGAAGGGTAGTGGAGGTGGGAGGGGGGATGGTACATGGGATACTTATAAGGGAATTTAGTGGGAGATGTAGTTTGGGTTATTGTCGTTGTCTCCTGGATATTTGTTGAGTATATGGGTTCATGAGATTAGTGTGGGTCATTTGGGTATGCTTGCTTGAACAGATGGGTTTTTAGTGATTTCTGGAAGGATAGTTACTGGTTGCTCGGATAGGTCTGGGTAGGACATTCCAGAGTTGGCTGCCTAAGAAGGAGAAGTTGGATCCATAATAGGTTTTGTACTTAAGTCCTTTGCAATTGGGATAGTGCACACTGAGGTAAGTTCGCGAAGTTTCAGACATGTTTCTGGTAGGAAGGCATGGTTACATATTCCCCCAAAGTCTATAAAAGTCACTACAAAATTGTGTGTGCACCCAATTAGCACATGAAATTAGAACTGATAATTGGCTTGTTAACAAGCAATTATTGGCACTAATTAGATTTAATTGGAATATACATGCATACATTTATGTGCAGGATCCATGCCTACATTTTAAATGCTAGTTCAAAAAGGGGCCATGGAAATGGAAGAGTCATGGGCAGAACAGAGGCATTCCTACAATTTACTCCTGTATTTACAGAACAAGAGGAAATGCGCCTAGTTTAGGTGTGAAGATTTATACCACATTTCAGTTGGAACAAATGGTCGCACTAAAAGTTAGGTGCAATTTGAGGGTGTAAAAGCTATTCTGTAAAAACAACAATTCAGACATACAAGAAAATTAAATTAAACCTACATTTAATTAGACAGTATCTAATATATAATCCTTTTTTTTTTTGCTGCTCAATCAATTACTAGAAAAAGTCCACTGGAATACTCGAGTTTTCAAGGCTGTTTAAAACAAATTCACATCTCTCATAGATCTTAAAGAGGTAGGCAGTGTATTCCATAATTTAGGGCCCCCAACATGAAAAAAATAGAAATTTCAATAATCATCAAGACGTATTGAATGAAATGTAGGAACACACAGTGAGTCTGCTGATGCAGATTGCAAGAATCTCACTGGCTGATACAAGTATAAACTTGAGGAAATTACAGATGGAACTAAGGGGTCCGTTTACTAAGCCACGGTAAAAAGTACCTGCGGTTGTGTTGGCATATGGTTTTGGCGTGCACTGAGTCGTTTCTTACTGCAGCTGGGAAACAAGACTTTTTTAATGGGGGCAGTAAGTGGCTGTGCACGCATGTGGCTATTTATTGCCTGAGCCCTTACCTCTACCCATTGACCTAGCAGTAAGGGCTCATGCGCTACACGTATGGTACTCATGAAGCATGCGCCAATGTGGCCGTGCTACCGGTTACTGCCGAGAACACCACCCATGGTAGAAAATAGAAAGATATTTTCTACTGCAAGAAATAGTGCACACCAACCTCGAAATTACTGCTGGATGGGCATGCTAACCGGGCGGTAATGTTGATTTGGTGCACGATACACACGTGTAGCTCTACTGCCACTTTGTAAAAAGATTCCCAAGTTTTGATAGACCAACGACTTCTCAGTCGTGTAGCATACTCAATACCACAAGTTCTCAGCTTAATGTGCGATCAATCCATCCAATTACTGGATTGATCGCACATTAAGCTGAGAACTTGTGGTATTGAGTATGCTACTCGACTGAGAAGCTCTTGGTCTATCAAAACGTTAAAGATACGAACAACTGCAGGTTGACCACTGGGATTATATATTTCTCACGTCATTACAAGATTGGAGTGACGTGTGAAGGAGTACCTATTGTGAACTATAAAGACTTTATATCAAGTGGACACATAAACCAATTTAAGTGGTGTACTGCGTATTTAGCAGTGTTTTTGATATATTCAATGCCTTGGGCTAATGGATTTGGAGGGTAGTCAGTAGAGTTTTTGTATTAGTTAGAGGGGCATAATCGAACGCAAACGCCTATCTCCATGGGCGTTTATCTCCGAGAACGGATCCGTGAAGGGGCAGGCTGAACAGTATTTTCGAAAAAATGGACATTTTTGAGCTGGGCTTTTGTTTTATTTAGCAATAATGGAAACTAAAAACGCCCAGCTCAAAAACGTCCTAATCCGAGCCATTTGGTCATGGGAGGGGCCAGGATTTGTAGTACACTGGCCCCCCCTGATATGCCAGGACACCAACTGGGCACCCTAGGTCAGTGCGGTGGACTTCAGAAAAAGCTCCCACATGCATAGCTCCCTTACCACGAATGCTGAGCTCCCAACCCCCCCCCAAAACCCACTACCCACAAATGTACAACACTACCATAGCTCTTAGGGGTGAAGGGGTCACCTACATGTGGGTACAGTGGGTTTTGGAGGCCTCCCATTTACCAGCACAAGTGTTACAGGTAGGGGGGGATGGGCCTGGGTCCGCCTGGTTGAAGTGCACTGCGGTACCCACTAAAAGTGCTCCAGGGACCTGCATATACGCAGCCCTCTAGGACTTGTTGCTGCTGTATAACATTTGCACACCAGTTGACACCTGAAGACTAATCTCTCCGAAAACGTCCTTTATTGGAATAACCGCGTTTACTCACAGTTAACTGCAGATCAGAGGTTGTGCTCCACTGGCAACGAGTCTCCCTGGTACTGAGATTAGCAGTAGGTCAGAGCTGGCAGAATGCTGTACAATGCCCTCTTTCAGCTACATTCAAGCTAAGAATTAAGTTCTCTAACGTGGCTAACACAGGAAAGGGAACTAAAACTGGCTTACAAAAATGGCCACTACCGCATGGACTACAACAGGAAACACAACAGGGCACACTCTGACCCAGTAGGCAGGGGAAAAAGCACCATGGGAGAAGAGCCTACCAATTACCAACATCGTGAGACTGTAACACAAGCTAATGAAATCACGGAGCCCAATACCCTACACCCACCACAATGCAATGCTGATGCACCCGAGAGCCACATCTGACCCAGGGAAGGGCTGTGACAGGATCAAACACATTCTGCTGCCATGGAGGTGGGTACATCATTTGAGGCTGGCATACAGGCTGGAAAAAAAAGTTTTTTAAGTTTTTTTTCTTTTTGGTGGGAGGGGGTTAGTGACCACTGGGGGAGTCCGGGGAGGTCATCCCCGATTCCCTCCAGTGGTCATCTGGACAGTTGGGGCACTTTTTTGGGACTTGTTCATGAGAAAAAAGGGTCCAAAAAAGTGACCCAAAATCGCGGTCAAAACACCTTTTATTTTTCGATTATCAGCTAAAGACGCCCATCTCTCCTCAGCTGATAACCACGCCTCAGTCCCGCCTCCACCACACCTCCGACACGCCCCCATCAACTTTATTTGTTTCCACGACGGAGTGCAGTTGGAAACACCCAAAATCGGCTTTTGATTATACCAATTTGGGCGCCCACAGGAGAAAGATTCCCATCTCCTGATTTGGGTCGCAATATAGGCATTTTTCTCTTTCGATTATAAGCAGGGAAGTATCCTTAATGTGTGTAAGAGGTTGATTGAAGGGTGAAAGTGTATGAATGCAGAATACGTTGATTTGTTGAATAAATATATTTGATATAATTTTTGTATTAAGAAATAAAGAAGTTAAAGTATAACTGGGTTAATTCTGCATAGTAGTAGTATATTAGATGCAGTTATTCTGAAAAGTTGTTAGCTCATTAGAGATTATTGTTAGTATAGAATTAGCACGTGATAAAAACACTAGCCTTATTTAGATCAATCTATTATATCTTGTCTCTTGTGAAGAACATTTTTTTTTCTTTTACTCTTCTGTAAATGTTTTGTTAAATTCTAGAAATCACTGTTCTCGCAGGCTTTGCCTTTTCCTTCTATGATGGTAATAAGATCTCAAGCTGAAGTGTGTGCAGTGTTTTCAGCAGTGCCATAATCGGATACATTAATCATTATGATAGCTAGCATAGGACGTTGCCCTGCACAGTTTCTGTGGTTTCTCTTTTAAACCTCTAGTGTACAACCTGTATCATTGATGTGGAGTTCTAAAAAAGCATTGATGGACAGGGTAAGGGCACGCCTCTGGAGAACATGGTTCCTTTGGTACTGGTTGCTACTCCTTTTCTAAAATCCCCACAAAAAAAAATATACAGTAAGCACAAGTCTATTGGAAAGCTTTCTATTGTATATTAAAAATATGTCAGTGCATGACTGAATCTAAAGGGAAATGGTAATTTTTTTGTCTACTGTGCTACACTTGCATAATGAATGACATTAACCATGTTAAGAATAGTGTTACATGGCATTACAATATAACAGAAAAATACAGAGGTATAAATGTATTAAAATGAAATTCAATATACATTTAAAATATTACTATAATGAATAAAGACAACATTCGGAAGCAAATGATAAATCTCAGTAGCCTTTTGCTACGTATGGTAACAAAAAACAAAAACAAATTTAAAAGCTTTTTGCATATATTTGTTAAGTTAATGTATAATTTTCTGTAAGAAAGATTTATGTGAATTATATTTGGTTTATGTCATTATATTTATTTCTGTTTTAGGTTGTCTTGCAATAAAATTTGCTGTTATGCATGAACTTAATCACAAATAATGCATGATCATTATTGCAGGAAAAGCAATGCATGTCAATGGCCCAATTTCAAGTAAATCACAACAACCACCAGGCGAAACCTCAAATTTCTTGTTACAAAAGTTTTTGAGGAACATAAAGCATAAAAATACATAGAGAAAAATAGAAAAAGAAGGGCAGATAAAGATCATATGCTCTATCTAATCTACCAATCAACACCAACTAGCAAGCTGCACAAACCCCTTCCTATCTGCAATGTGGGCCAAATACATTGACTTCCCTGTGGCCAATGTTCTGAGGTATGAAAGTATTGGATGATATTGAATGTTAAATAATATATGATAATGGTCTGTACTAATTGCTTGCAAATTACGTTTTAGCTAAGCCTCCTTGTTAACCTCTTGAAAATGAAATGTTTTGCTAAATATACCTGGGGGGTGTTATTAAATTCTTCATCAAGGTCAAGATCAACATTTCCTCCATACAAAATCATCCCAAGTCCCCAGGCTTATAGAATAATATACAGAAAGATGCACGCCAAAATATAATTAATGCATACTAACTGCAATAATTGTTGACATCAATTTGTTTCTAGTTAATGGCTTGTTAACTAATTAATTTGCATATGTATCTTCAATCTGCATGCAAATTCATATATAAGATCCAAGGGTAAGTGATAAAACATTAGATGCCATCCCAGCAGAGATCATAGCCCAGCAATAAGCAAGCTTTATCTTAGCCCCTTCTACCCCCTCACTGTCAAGAAGCAGCTGGACATCATCAGCATAGATCTAGAAAATTATTCCTGACCACTGGTGAAGCTCAGCTACTGAATGCAAATGAAAATTAAGCAAAGTGGCATACTTCAAGAAACTATGAGGTACCCCACAAGTCACAGGACACCAAAACAAGACTAGACCTGAAATCATCTGTATTGGCTTCATTCTCAGAAAAGAATGGAGCCACTGTGGTACCATTTTCATGAAACCATAAGCTTAGAACTGGGAGATCATGAAGATGGCCGCGCTCTGCTAAGACGCTGTGGGTCGTCTCTCCTGCTGTTAGAGCAATGCCGAAACGACGAGGGAGAATAGCGGTCAGAGCTTCCCCGCTACCCCCCTCTTTACCTGGTCCAATGGATCGATATCTTCGACCACAAGGAGCTGTTCATCAAGGCGGAACGCCGCCGGTAGGGAACGCCGGCGATCGGGAGATATCGGCTTCCCCTGGCTTTGAAACCACTCTGAGCCCCGCTGCACGTACCCCGCCTCCCCAGCCGATTGGTGCGAGTTCCTTCCTCTCTGAATCGACGGGGTCCCCCCTGGAAGGTGCTAAGGGCCCAGAAGAACGTCGTGAGGAAGCTCCAATTACATCTGAGGAGGGACTGGAGGGCAGTTTGCCCATGGAACCGCCACGAAGTGAGGGGAGAGGAGCTGAGGGACAAAGTGCGATCCATGATCAGACTTCTGAAAGGTGTGTACTTCCTAAAGAGTTGGTAGTCAAACCAAGGGAAGTGACCTTAGATGCTTTATGGGATTTAGTATCTAACCTGGGACAGACTTTCTTGAAGCAGATTAATGATGTTTCACCAAAAATAAAGACTTTTGAAATTGACTTACAAAAAAAAGAGGAAAATATTAAGGTTTTAAAAGATAAAGTTGAAAAAATGGATCATAAGATAAAAAGTTTTGAATTATTACAACCTACAATGATAAAAGACTTGACAAATCTCAGGCAAAAAATGGAGACTTTTGATAATTACACTAAAAATCACAACCTGAGATTTGTTAATTTTCCTAAAATACAAAATGTTGCTCCTCTTGAGATGTTAAAACGTTATCTTCGGGAAGTTTTGAATATACCGGAACAGAACCTACCACCGTTTTCCCAAGCATATTATATCCCAGGGAAGAGCCTGAATCAAGTAGCTGAAAATCCTATAGACATATCTCTCTTGCTTCAAACTTCTGACACTGAATTAGCAACAGCCGCCACTTTGGTGGCGACTGTTGTGTTATTGCCTGACAAAGATTGGATTTTCCATTTGTTTTTCCGTAACAAGGATAAAACTTTTTTTAAGTTTTAAAGTACTGTTATTTCCTGATGTCTCTAAGGAGACAAGACGACGGAGGAAACAATTTTTGCTCCTTAGGCCAGAAATTCTGCACTTGGGGGCACCTTTTTTTTAAGGTACCCCTGCAAGTGCATAATAAGGCTTAGGGAGAATAAATATGTATTTACAGAACCTGCACATGTATCGACACTTATAACCTCAGTAAAAAGGGAGAAGCATTAAAGAAAGGAACTACTCCACTTAACAGAGTTTGGAATCCTGTATTGTTTTCCTATATATATTTCTCCCTTAGATTTCCTAAAATCTTGGATTTCAATTTATGGACTTGAGTGTCATTTATCCTTTTGAGAATGTAATTTTATTTTCTCCTTTTTCCTTTGTTTAATGTATAAGATTCTTTGATATCGACACTTATCCGACACAAGAAGTTTCTTGTATATATTGTTTAAATTAATAAATATAAATAAAAAAAAAAAAAGAACTGGGAGATCATGATATCATGGTCAACTGTGTCAAACACAGCCAATGCATCCATGGACAGCAAAAAATATTGATTGCCCTCTATTTACTTCATAATGAAGAAAGTTTACGGTTGAAATTAATAGTGTTTTGATGATGTGGCCATTATGAAACCCCTCATTGGCAAGGACCTAGTAGAGCACTATCCACAATGAAGTAATCGATTCATATCACAGCAAGTAAAAAGGCCAAAAAAAGAAATGGCCGTGCGGTAAGTTTGCTGTGCGGACATTTCAGGGGGGAGCACTTAAGGGCTCCCGCATTAACCTGGTGGTAACTGGGCAGACTACAACACTGCCTGATTACCCCCGGATAACCGCCAGCAGAAATACTTTTTAAATATTTATGCTAGTGATGTGCTGGGAGTAGAACTACCACTGGCACCCGTGTTGGGCCAGTGGTAGTTTTGGGTTTTTGCATGGCAACCCTTTAGTAAAAGGTCCCATAAGCCTTTAACTTCCTGTATGTTACTCATATAAAGTGCAGAGAAAAGGTTTGTAATTCCCATAATAATATTTGGTTCACAAATTTTTTCACAGCACTACAATTGAGTTATAGAGTGACACTAAAAGGAATTCACTGTTGTTATACATGTATGAACCAGTTACTGACAAATTGTGTTTTATGACTATAGTAGTAGATATTTATCTTAAAGCAAGTGTTTTAATTGAAATCCAGCTTCTCATACAATAAGTAATGGAATAGATTAAGAAATTCCATGTTTTGAGGCACAATAAGGTACAAAGTTGGAGCAATAAGATTCATTTAGGTAGGAAGCTATTAAAGTGGGCTCCTGTTAAGATGGGTTATTTTACCACAAGTCATGCTATTTTAGCACAGGGTCCCATTGAGACCCTAGTTAAAATAGCATGACTTGTGGTAAAACAACCTGTCTTAACAGTAGCCCACTTTGATAACTTCCCGCCTTAGAATCAGTGTGTGAAATAGTAAGTGAACTCTCAATTTCCACACAATTAATTAGCTAATTAAAGTCAAGTATTTAAATGACAAGTCAGCTTCCCTTCAGAGTAAATGTGGACCACTGTTCACATCCTGTTCTATATGAAAGTTCAAAAGGTTTTGATTTTGATCTTCACCATAAAAGTCAGTTGGACCTCAACAGTCCAGGATCAAAAGAAATGTCAGCAGCCTGCTTACTAAAAACTAACACCCCTGTTTACTAAGCCAGGCTAGCAGCTGCCGCACAGCAATGCCAACACAGCCCATTCAAAGTGAATGGGTTGTGTCGGCATGAGCCCATGGCAGCCACTGGTGCAGTCTAGCAAACAGGGGGGGGGGGGGGGGGTAAACATCTGAAGCATGTGCTAGCCTCTCGGCTTTATCAGGGCCATAGTAAATAGTGAGGAGGTTACCATACCACATTTTTGACATAAAAATCTGATAAAACCTAATTTGCTCATTTAGATTTGTGTATGCAGTAAAAATAAAGATTTTTTAATTTACCAATATATAATTTTTATTTAAATTCAAATTTATGTTATTGTAGTTTGTATTTTATATATATGTTCTATTACTTACCGGTATATTCATATTTTTTGTAGAGAGAAAGAGTGGGAACAGAGTCAGGCTCCTCACAACAGACCAAAGATGTTGAGTATGAATAACAATTTTTAATAAAAGGTGACTCAACACTTTACCACGGTACTTCCTGTATAGCGAGTGATAAGACCGCATTGGGCTCAGGGGCATATCTGGAATCCGGCGGTAGGGGGGGGCCAGAGCCAGAGAGGGGGGGCACATTTTTGCCTGCCTGCCTCCCTCCCCCCCGCCGCCGCCGCCACTGCCACTCTCCACCCCCCTCCCCTCCCCTCCCCACCGTCAACCCTCCCCTGCTGCTTACTTTTGCTGGCGAGGGGCCCCAACTCCCGCCAGCCAAGGTTCGACCCGCAGTCTTCATATTTCATCTTCCTCCGACTCCTCCGTGGCCATGCTGTAAGTAACGCTGCTGATTCGTTGAATCCAGTTCGGAGTCTGACTTCGCAGCACGTTGTATGCGTGTACAATGTGCTGCGACGTCAGACTCCGAACTGGATTCAACGAATCAGCAGCGTTACTTACAGCATGGCCACGGAGGAGTCAGAGGAAGACGAAATATGAAGACTGCGGGTCGGACCTCGGCTGGCGGGGGTTGGGGCCCCCTGCCAGCAAAAGTAAGCAGTGGGGGAGAGTTGACGGTGGGGAGGGGGGCCAGGGTGAAATCTGCGGCGGCCCAGGCCCCTGTGGCCCCACGCAGATACGCCCCTGATTGGGCTTCTCTCCACTTAGTAAAAGGAGCCCCGCATTAATAATAGAGCTATTAATTTTTCATGTTATTGAGCATACAAGAGATTTTCTTCATATGCACCTTAAGACCACAGTGCTTAGCATGTCATTTTTTAAGCATGAAAAATAGTCTTGGGGGTAAAATTATCAATGTGGGCCACTGTTAATTTGGGTTATTTTACCATAAGTCAGGGTTATTTTACCATAAGTCATGTTATTTTAGCACAGAGTCCTGTTTTCTGCAATGAGTCCCTGTGCTAAGATAACCTAACTTGTGATACAATAACCCAACTGAAAGTAGTTCACATTGGTAACTTCTCCCCTCAATGTATATGTTAGCCTATTTTGTATTGCCCCACCCCCTCTCCATGCTGAATACTTATAGTTTTTTCCCCCCCAGTGGAAGTTTGGCATAAGACTTGGAAAAATCTATCTGCATATTTACATTCTAAAAATAACCAAAATTCTGATTTCATAGCCATCATACACTCTGTTGTAAAAACAGGGTATAACATTCTTTTGCATTGCTCTTTTGGGGGGGAAATGGGAATTAATAACCAACACAGAAACCTAAAATATTATCATTGCCATTATTCAGATTTAGGGTGACTCAATAATAATATTTGTACAAAATATCTGTAAACCTTTTCTCAATCCAGTCTCTTTCGCATTAATACCTTGAGTGAAGAGATGTGGCAGCCATGCTAGTCCACTTTTAAAGGTAATAAATAGAAATAAAACACATATAGAAAAGAAAATAAGATGATACCTTTTTTATTGGACTAACAACACAGTTTTTGATTTGCTTTCGAAGGTAACCCTTCTTCTTCTGAGCAGAAATAAGCAAATGTAGACAAATATCAGAATATATAAGTGAAACACAAAAGCATGCCAATGACCGTCTCACAAGAAGTGGGTGGAGTGGGTTAGGTGAGAAACAGAGAGAGCTGAGTGGGCGAGAGACAGGGAGAGATGGATGGCTGATAAGAGGGTTTCAAAGAAGTAGAATTTTATGGTTTATAATGGGCTAGAAACCCCAGATCTTTGTTAAGTCCTGTCTGATAGGTGTCAAAATATCTCATCATTTTGCCATCAATGGTCTTACAGCTTTCTTTTAGGTTATCAATAGAAATCAAACAAAATAAAACATGGAAAAGAAAATAAGATGAAACCTTTTTTATTGGACATAACTTAATACATTTCTTGATTAGCTTTCGAAGGTTGCCCTTCTTCGTCAGATCGGAACCTTTGAAAGCTAATCAAGAAATGTATTAAGTTATGTCCAATAAAAAAGGTTTCATCTTATTTTCTTTTCCAAGTTTTATTTTGTTTGATTTCTATTGATAACCTTTAAGAGTGGACTAACACGGCTACCACACTCCTCTACTTTAGTTTTCTTTTAGTATTCTCACCATAAAACCATCGATGCAGTGTTCTGGTTTCTGGTTCTGGTACTATAACCTTGAAAATCACTTTTTTTTTTTTCATCTGTTTTATTTTCTCTATGTTCCTTTCTGGCTTAGTCTGACTCTTCTCGCTGTCCTTATTCTGTTTATTTCCATGGTGTATGAATGGAAGTCCTCTGTTGGCATGAGGTCAAGAGAAACAGCCCCTGCCTATCCTCTCACTTGAGTTTTCCAGCTCATTTATTTACCTCTCTTTCACTGTCATATAAACAGTTTAAGTAACCTAATGAAGTGCAAAACTGGTCACTCAATAATTCTCTTTGCGTACAAATTTGTACAGTGCTTAAGATACTCAATTATTTAATTAGCTTGGCTAGCATTTAACAGAATCAAAATGTGTTCATGAAACTGATCTAGTATAACCTTGCAAAAATACAAAAGTTGTTCAAATATTTTTTTTAAATTTGCAAAATACTTTGAATGTACTAAAGCAGTACTGTAAATCCCAGTGACAAACTAGGTCAATAGAGAACCAAGGGGTCACACTCTAAGCAGTGCCTGCCTCCCAAAATCATGCATTACTTGCTTAATCCTGCTAAGACATGCTTAACAGGCCCCTTGGTGAGGCCGTGGGAGAAGACTTTCCAGTGGTGTCGGGAATTATATTTGTCTGGACAATCTTGCCCTTTTGTCCTATATGCTATTTTTGCTTAAATGGTCTAAGATGAAGATTTTTTTTTCTTTTGTTATTATTATGATGTGTTGGTCAAAGTTTGTTTATGGTGGGGAGAGGTCTGTAAAAAGACTGAAAATGAACTTGGTAAAGAAAACCTTTGTTTTAAACAGGTGACAAATACTGGTTGCTCTTCCCAAGAAAGTAAGATCCTTGAGGGAGAACTGGGGATGGTATTAATACAACATGAATATTTTAAAATGTACACTTTTAACTGAAAGTTTTGTTTTCTAATTGAAACTTGGTTAACTACAGAGAGAGAGAGGGATTACATTGCCGGAATTTGGGGGCGGCACCATATATTTTACTAGATTTAGAAAAATTAGAAGAGAATAAAATTGCTGGTGGTTTATAAGGAGATTCCTGAATTAAATCAACCTGATGTGAATGGCATGAATGGTATGAATGGCAACCAAAGAGGTGGGAATCTGCAGACAACAGCGGCAAAAATGGAGCAGATCATAGAAAAGCAAACAATTTTGATAAGCTCCACAATTTAAACTCAATGAGCAATTTATGTTATAGATATAACAGCTAAAATGTAGGGCAGCCACTCAAAACTCAGTCCTGGATTTCAAACATGTTGATGGGATGGAAGTGGAAAGACAATGGTCCAGGCTGAAAGGAGCTATAAAAATGGCTACTGACCTTTACATGAGGAGAGTAGATAAAAGAAAAAGGAAATGAACATGATTCTCCAAACAAGTGGCTGAGAAAATAAAGCCAACAGAGTTGGCGGTCATGAAATACAGCCAACCTCAAGAAGAGGAACACAGAAAAGAATACCGGATGGATCTGAAAAAAGCCAAAAGAGATATAGGTCTGGCAACAGTGGTGTAGCAGGGGGGGCTGCCACCCGGGGCGGGGCGGTTCGCCGTTGCACCCCTCCCCCGGGTGCAGCATGATGACTTCCCCCCCCAGGTGCATCAACACCACCCTCCCCCCTGACCAGCTCCCGCACCCTACCTTTAAAAAGAATATCGGACTCTGAGGCGAGGCGCAGCGCCTCGCGCCTGCCCTGCATGTAAAAGAAATGTGGACCGTCGGGCCTTCTCTCGCTCTGTCTGTCCCGCCCTTGCGGAAATAGGAAGTTGCGTCAGCAGAGGGCGTGACAGATAGAGCGAGGGAAAGCCCGATGGTCCACATTTCTTTTACGTGCAGGGCAGGCGCGAGGCGCTGCGCCTCGCCTGGGATTCCAATATTCTTTTTAAAGGTAGGGTGCGGGAGCTGGTCGGGGGGTGTCGATGCGCCGAGGGGGGGAGCTGGCAGGGAGCACCCCCCCCCCCCCAAGCTGACACCTGAGGCGGACCACCCCTCCCACCCCCCCCCCCCCTTGCTACGCCACTGTCTGGCAAAAACACAAGCAGAAGAACAAATGACTAGAAATGAAAGAAGGGGAGACAAGAATTTTTTCAAGTATATTAGTGAAAGGAGGAAGGCTTAAAATGGAATTGTGAGACTGAAAGATACAGTGGACCACTATGTGGAGAGTAATAAGGAAAAAGCAAATGTGCTAAACAATTCTATGTTCACCGAAGACAATCCTGGAGAAGGACAACGATCAGCTAACTGTTCATGGAAGAAAGTACCTTTTTTTGGATGATACCAAGATTTGTACTTGAGTGAACACCCCGGAGGGAGTGGAAAACAAAAAAAAGGATATGCAAAAGTTAGAAGACTGGCCTAAAGATTGGTAGTTGAAATATAATGGAAAGAAGTGCAGAATGATGCAGTTAGGGATTAGATATCCAAGGGAGATGCAAGTCCCAGGAGGTGAGAGGCTGATATGCTCAGACATGGAGAGGAACTTCAGAGTGATAGTGTCTATGGATCTGGAGGCAACAAACAATGTGACAAGGCAGAATCCATAAACAGAAGGATGCTAGGCTGCATAGGGAGAAGCATAACCAGCAGCAGAAAGGAGGTGTTGATGCCCCTGTACAAGTCAGTTTTGGAGGCCGTATCTTGCTAAAGATGTCAAAAGACTTGAAGCAGTCCAGAGGACTGTAGATGCATTTAATTTTTGAAAGGGCGATTATAATAAAATGAGAAAAATGGTTAAAAAGAAGCTAAGGTTAGGACACTAACCAGCTTATTTTCGAAGGAGATCGCTGACCATCTTCCGACACAAATCGGGAGATGGCCGTCGATCTCCTGAAGCTGGCCAAATCGGTATAATCGAAAGCCAATTTTGGCCTGCTTAAACTGCGTTCCATCGCAGGCCGGCAAAACTTCAAGGGGGCGTTTCAGTACGGTAGCGAAGGCAGGATGAGAGCAGGATGGGGGCATTCGTTGAGATGGCCGGCTTCGCCCGATAATTGAAAAAAGAAAGCCGGCCTTGACAAGCATTTTGCCGGCTTCACTTGGTCCCTTTTTTTCAGGTCTAAGTCTCAAAAAAGTGCCCGAATTTACCAGATGACCACCGGAGGGAATCGGGGATCACCTCCCCTGACTCCCCCAGTGGTCACCAACCCCTTCCCACCCTAAAAAAAGAACTTTAAAAACTTTTTTGCCAGCCTCAAATGTCATACTCAGGTCCCTGACAGCAGTATGCAGGTCCCTGGAGCAGTTTTAGTGGGTACTGTAGTGCACTTCAGGCAGGCGGACCCAGGCCCATCCCCCCTACCTGTTACACTTGTGGTGGAAAATGGGAGCCCTTCAAAACCCAACAAAACCCACTGTACCCACATGTAGATGCCCCCTTCACCCCTTAGGGCTATGGTAGTGGTGTATAGTTGTGGGGAGTGGGTTTGGAGGGCTCAGCACCCAAGGTAAGGGAGCTATGCACCTGGGAGCTATTTTACTTTTTTTTTTTTACTTTTTAGAAGTGCACCCTAGGGTGTCCGGTTGGTGTCCTGGCATGTGAGGGGGACCAGTGCACTACGAATCCTGGCCCCTTCCATGACCAAATGCCTTGGATTTGGCCAGGTTTGAGATGGCCGGCTTCAGTTTCCATTATGGGCAAAAACCAAGGTCGGCCATCTCAAACCCGGCCATCTCTGACATTTGGGCGGCCTGAACCGTATTATTGAAAAAAAGATGGTCGGCCATATTTTTCAAAAATAAGGTTGGCTTCGCCCCTTCGTGGCGCCAGCCCCGGAGATGGCCGGCCATGAAGATAGGCGTCCCCGTTCGAAAATGCCCCTCTATATCAGACATGGACATTATTCAAAAATACCATCTTGGAAGCCCAGAAGAAAAAATGACAGCCAGCATGGTTAAAAGGTGAAGTGAAAGAGGTTATTACAGCCAAAAGATTATAAGAACATAAGAGTAGCCATACTGGATCAGACCAATGGCCCATTTAGCCCTATATCCTGTTTTCCAAACAGTGGCCAAGCCAGGTTACAAGTACTTGGCAGAAACACAAATCGTGGCAACAACCATACTACAAATCCCAGGGCAAAAAGTTGCTTCCCATGTCTGTCTCAATAGCAGACTACAGACTTTTCCTCCAGCAATTTGTCCAAACCTTTTTTAAACCCACATACGCTAACCGCTGTTACCACATCCTCTGGCAAAGAGTTCCAGAGCTTAAACATTTCCTCCTATTTGTTTTAAAAATATTTCCATGTAACTTCCTCGAGTGTCCCCTAGTCTTTGTACTTTTGGAACAAGTAAAAAACTGATTCACTTCTACTTGTTTTACACCACTCAGGATTTTGTAGACCTCAACCATATCTCCTCTCATCTGTTCCTTTTCCAAGCTGAAGTGCCTAATCTCTTTAGCTTTTCTTCATACGAGAGAAGTTATCATTTTGGTCACTCTTCTTTGAACCTTTTCTAATATCTTTTTTTAGATACAGCGACCAGAACTGAACGCAATACTCAAGGTGCGGTCTCCTTACTATCATGTTGCATTTCTCTGCTGGTATTGCTAAGCAAACATGGCCATGGCGTTTTCAACTGTTTAATGGAAATTGGGAAATTCCTTCCTGATCATTTACATAAAACATCCCCATTGGATGCCAGTATTCAAACCACAGGGTTCCACCATACATAAGTGGTATATCCAAAACAATTCCCGTTGTAGCAGCCACCTATCTTTTGAGTGACACCATAAGCTCTCTTTATCTAGACCCAACTCTATGCATGCCTTCCTGCTAGCGGGCCCTCATCGAAGGATCACCAAACATCCCTTTTTGTGACCCATTATGGGGCCTGTGATGCTGTCCGTGGCATTTTCCATGGCCTGGCTAATGGTTAATCTCTGGATTTGTAAAACTCTGTGTTTTTGTTTTTGTCCATATTTATTGTCTTGCTGCATATATGATTATTTCAGTTGTGAAAAGTTCCAGCCATTATAGCTTTTGTAATTTTTGTAATTTCCAGTGCTCTTTCCTTCTGTCCTGTACAATGTTTCTGTTAGTCATCGTAGTGCCCTCCTGTCCCCTTTTGTGATCCACTTACTATTATGATGATAAATGTGTGTTCAGCTCAAAATAAGATTCCTCTTTTTTATGACTTACCATGCTCCTGATTTGCTTTATATTACTGAATCTTAGATTCTGGCTATGGATATTTTCTTACTCAACCAGTTGAGAGCTACTGATTATGTTTTCTCTAAATCTAGAAATTGAGGACTGAGGCAAGAGGGTAGGGTTTTAGCTTTTTCAAAGAAGTATCTTCAGCTTGCATCACTCTGTTTATCATCTCAGGTTCTATTGATGCTTTTTTGCTGTGTAGAATTTTTGACATTGTGTCTGCTGTAGAGACCAGTGTTTCCCAACTTCTTCAAGCCAAGTACCTCCTAAATCAATTTTCAACCAAGTACCACCAAGTTCTGATCAGCTCTAGCAGATGTACATTCCAAAAATTGACATAATCTAAACTTGAATTAGAAAATAAAATTACTTTTTCTACCTTTGTTGTTTGGTCATGTTGATCCAAGTATCTGTTTTCTGCTTTTCTCTGTCCTCTCTTAACTCTCTTGCCAGGGTCCCTCTCCATTTGACAGTTCTTCTCTCACCATATCCATCGTATTTTTATATGTCATAATCTTCCCTCATTCCCAGTATCTCAAATCTGTGTGTTTCTCTCTCTCCCCAGTCATGCAGCATCTTCTCTCTGGGTATGTCTCTCTCTCCTCCAGTCATACAGCATCTCCTATGCTTATGTATGTATATCTCTCCCCAGCCATGCAGCATCTCCTCTATGCATGTGTATGTGTTTATCTTCCCCCCCATGATTCAGTATCTCCTCTGTCTCACCTCCCATACAGTATCTCTGCTCTGTCTTCCTCCCTGTCATGGCTCCCACCATGACTCGTGCCCCAGCTCACTTTCTGGGGCCTTGGGGGTATAGGGGCTGGTCCTGCACTATACTTCAGTGCTCCTCTGGGTGGTGGCCTGCTTAGGTGTGTCTGTTTCCTGCAACATTGCACTAAGGATCTGCCCTTAAACTGGCAGTATGCTGCAGTTTCGGCATCACCTGTGAAGACGTGTTATCTAGCCTTTGGGGTGTTTGAGGGCAGTGTCTGCCCTCTTCCAGCGCCTTTACAACAAGGTACCAGCCTTGCTCCTGATTTTGCCTTGTTCTTGTTCCTGCTCCAGTCCTGCCTTACCTCTGAGTTCTTGCCAAGCTCCAGCCCTGCCTAGTCTCTGAGTTCTTGCCAAGCTGCAGCCCTGCCTAGTCTCTGAGTTCCTGTCAAGCTCAAGCCCTGACTCTGAGTTCCTGCCAAGCTGCAGCCCTGTTTTGTCTCCGGGTTCCTACTAAGCTACAACCCTGCCTTGTCTCTGATTTCCTGCCAAGCTCCAGCCCTGCCTTGCCTCTGAGTTTCTGCCAAGCTCCAGCCCTGCCTTGTCTCTGGGTTCCTGCCAAGCTCCAGCCCTGCTTTGTCTCTGAGTTCCTGCCAAGCTCCAGCCCTGCCTTGCTTTTAGACTTTGCCCTCCTGTGGACCTGGCCAGTCTTGCCTGCCTTGGACTCTTGACCTTGCCCGACTGAACCAGTCTTGTTTAGACATCGCCTTTCTCTGTGCTTTGCTTTGTCTCCAGTGTCTAGTCCCAGCCTTGTCTTTCTTCTTTGTTGCCTTGTCCAGTCCTGTTTGGATCCAGTTCTTGCCTTGCCCTTTCCCTGCCTGTCTGGACCCAGTTCTAGCCTATTTTCTTGGCTTACTTTGTCTTGTCTGGGTTCCAGTTCTAGCCCCACTGCCTTGCTTTCCTTGCCCCATCTGGATATGGTCCTTGTCTTGTCAGTTTGCCTTGTCTTGGCTAGTTCTAGCCTTGCCCTGTCTTGTACTGTTTCTTCATTGTGTCTGGATTCAGTTCTTGCCCTGCTTTGCTTTGCCTTGTCTGAGCCCAGTTCTAGCCTTGTTTCTTTGTCTTGCCTTGTTCCTGTCTGGGTTCAATTCTAGCCCTATTACCTTGTTTCCTTGCCTTGTCTGGATCTGGTTCCTGTCTTGTCTGTCTTGCCTTGTCTAGCTCTACCTAGCCTAGCCTTGCCTTGTCCTGCTTTGTCTAGTCCTGCCTTGATTCCTGCTCTGACTCCTCCTGCCCTGCTCTATCCCAGGAGACTTGACTGCCACAGCTCTGGCTGTGATTCAAGGGCTCACCGTCCCTGTGGTTGTGACACTCCCCCTCCCCCCTCACCACTATACAATATCAGCCATCTATTTCTCTCTCCCCCTGCTCTGACCTTCCAGGATCTCATCTCTGGCTGGCTGGCTGGCTGGCTCTCCCAATTCAACACTGCCCCTCTATATTCCTCCCACCATGGTCCAACATTGACCTATTCTCCCTCCAGCATTGCCCCATTTCTTTCTCTTTCCTATACATCCAGCATCACCCCTTTGTTTCCATCCCCACCCACCACTGTCTTGTCTCTTTTTCATTCCATCTCTAACTATTCAGCATTGCCTCATCTCTTCCCCTCACTCCACATTCCTGTATTGCCCCTCTCTCTCTCTCTCTTTGGCTCCCCCAACCATGATCATTACCCATTTCTCTCTCCTTCTCCTTCTCTACCAATATTACCCCATCTCTGTCTCTTTTTCCTACCCCACCCCCTGTCACTCATTCCTTCACTGATATCTCCATCCACCCCTTTCTTCATCATTATTGCCTTCCTCTCCTTGCTGCTATTTGCTCACTGCAGTGCCACTGCTTTCCTATGTCTGCAGTGCCTCTCTGACTCTGTGGCTGCATGCTGCCACCAAACCAAAATGGGGTGCGAGGCCATAGCCTTGTGCTCATTAGTGGTGGCTCTTGTTGGTTCAGCACCTCCATAATAGAAAGTTACATCATTGGGGGCAAGACTAACAACTCACCAGCAGTATGCACAAGGTTATGGCCCCACGCCATGTTTTTGTTTTGCTTGCAGCATGCAGTCAATACTACTTGTCTAGCCAAGGCACTAAACTGTTTATTAGATACCTTATTTAGGGAGTCTTTTCCGTAGGTGCACTTGCGTTTTAGCATGCTTTAAAAATAGGTGCGTGCTAAACACTAAAGATGCCCATTGGAACACATAGAGGCATATTTTCAAAGCACTTAGCCTCCCAAAGTTCCATAGAAACCTATGGAACTTAGCCTCCCAAAGTGCTTTGAAAATATGCCTCATAGGCATCTTTAGCATTTAGTGCACGCCTATTTTTAATGCACGCTAAAAACACCAGTGCGTCTACATAAAAGACCCCCTTATGGACTTAGACCCACCTGGTATGGTGTTTCTTTTACTCTTTCTTGAAGTTATCACAGCATTTGATTCAGTTAACCATGATATATTGTTACATCAACTTAGTTCCATGGGTCTGGGTGGGACTGTTTACCATTGGTTTTCTTCTTATTTGACAGGTTGCCAGCAGCAGGTTCATATAGGGACATTGGTGTCTTTATAGCACCCTGTCAAATGTGGTGTACTTCAGGTTTCAGCCGTTTCTGCATTGCTTTTTAATCTTAGTTATATCTTTTATGTGATGTTATTAGGACCTATGATCTTTTAAAATAATTTTTATGCTGATGATAATTTACTATATGCACCTGCTGGCCTGAGGAATGGTTGTTATAGTGAAAGCTTTGGCGCTTTTGTTTCCTGGCTGGACAGTCATGGTCTGATGGTAAATTGTCACAAAATTAGGGCCCTCTTTGTGATACATCAGAAGACTTTTGTCCCTCCTCCTGTTATTCACCTGGCTGCTATGAACATTTCTGTGTGTATAGAGATCTGGCATTTTGGTGTTTTTGATAGCTGTTGAACATGGGGGACTCCTTGCCCATACTTTGGCTCTTAAATTTCAGAGCCCAAGTTGTGTTTAAGGAAATAAATATACAACACAGGTTACAGCTATAACTAAAGCCAGCTTCAGGAGAGATTATCACACAGCTGCAAAATCCAGCAGCTTTGCTAGGTAAATCTCTGATCTCTCCTTTAGCTGAGCTGCTTTTAATAGCAAATTCCAGAATACAGATTCATTCTTTATTATGATAACATAATTTACAAGCAACACACTTTTCCCTTTTTCAGTTCCTGTCTGTTCGTCCCCGGATCTCGGCGATAATGGAAACTGAGGACGCCCATCTCAGAAATGACCAAATCCAAGCCATTTGGTCGTGGGAAGAGCCAGCATTCATAGTGCACTGGTCCCCCTCACATGTCAAGACACCAACTGGGCACCCTAGGGGGCACTGCAGTGGACTTCAAAAATTGCTCCTAGGTGCATAGCTCCCTTACCTCGGGTGCTGAGCCCCCCAAACCCCTCCAAAACCCACTTCCCACAACTGTACACCACTACCATAGCCCTAAGGAGTGAAGGGGGCACCTACATGTAGGTACAGTGGGTTTCTAGTGGGTTTTGAAAGGCTCACATTTACCACCACAAGTGTAACAGGTAGGGGGGATGGGCCTGGGTCCACTTGCCTGAAGTGCACTGCAGTACCCACTAAAACTGCTGGGAAAAAATATTAATTTTTTTAGGGTGGGAGGGGGTTAATGACCACTGGGGGAGTGAGGGGAGGTCATCCCTGATTTCCTCTGGTGGTCATCTGGTCAGTTCAGGCACCTTTTTGAGGCTTGGGCGCAAGAAAAAATGGACCAAGTAATGTTGGCCAAGTGCTTGTCAGGGATGCCCTTCTTTTTTCCATTATCGGCCGAGGACGCCCATGTGTTTAGCATGCCCCAGTCCAGCCTTCGCTATGCTTCCAACACACCCCCATGAACTTTGGTTGTCCCCGCAACGGAAAGCAGTTGAGGGCTCCCAAAATCGGCTTTCGATTATGCCGATTTGGGTGACCCTGGGAGAAGGACGCCCATCTCCCGATTTGTGTCGAAAGGTGGGTGCCCTTCTCTTTCGAAAATGAGCCCAAATGGGACTCATTTTCAAAGCACTTAGACTTATAAAGTTCCATAGGTTACTATGGGACTCATTTTTAAAAGAGAAAAATGTCCATATATTGGCATAAATCTACATATGGATATTTTTCTCACAAAAACATCCTAATTGGTATTTTTGAAAATAATTTTTAGACATTTTTCTATGAAGTCTATTAGAAGTGCATTCAAAGGGGCATGTGTTAAGGGTACAATCTAGGCACTCCTAACACTTGGACTTTTACAGCCATAATGGAAGAAAACAAAACAGTTCAGGACTAAAACTAAGATGTTTTGAGATACACCTGTTTTTATAATGAATAAGGCACAAAAAGGTGTCCTAAATGACCAGATGATCACTGGAGGGATTCAAAGATGACCTCCCCTTCCTCCCCCAGTGGTCACTGACCTCCTCCCACCCTCCAAAAATGTGATTAAAAACATTACTTACTAGCCTCTATGCAAGCCTCAGATGTAATACTCATGTCCATTAGCGCAGCATGCAGGTCCCTGGAGTAGTGTAGTGGTGGGTGCAGTGCACTGTAGACAGGTGGACCCAGGCCCATACCTCCCCCTACCTGTTACATTTGTGGTAGAAAGTGTGAGCCCTCTAAAACTCCCCAGAAACCCACTGTACCCACCAGGGGCGTAGCCAGACTTTGGTGGGAGGGGGGTCCAGAGACCGAGGTGAGGGAGCACATTTTAGCCCCCCCCCCGGCACTGCCGACCCCCCCCTGCCGCCGCCAGCACCGCCATGAACAACTTTGACCCCCCCCCCCCTGCCGACAACCCTCTCGACCCTCCCCCTGCCCGCCCCTGCCGTCCCTGCCATCGCCTACCTTTGCTGGCAGGGGACCCCCCAACCCCCGCTAGCCGAAGTCTTCTTCCTTCTTCCTTCGTTTGGTTTCCGAGTCTGACGTCCTGCACGTTGTACGTGCAGGACGTCAGACTTGGAAACCTAACGAAGGAAGAAGACTTTGGCTGGCGGGGGTTGGGGTCCCCCGCCAGCAAAGGTAGTAGACGGCGACTGTGGGTTGGCGGCGGAAGGGGGGGGCTGAGAGGGTTGTCAGCAGGGGGGTCCAGGGCCAAATCTACGGGGGCCCAGGCCCCTGTGGCCCCCATAGTATCTACGCCCCTGGTACCCACATATAGGTGCCTCCTTCAGCTATAAGAGCTATTGTAGTATTATGCAGTTGGGAGTAGTGGGATATGGGAGCAACATTGAGATGTGTACCTGGGAGCATTTATATGAAGTCCACTGCAGTGACCCCTAGGGTGTCCCACTGATCTCCTGAGATGTCTGTGTGGTCAGTCTACTAAGAATGCTGGCTCCTTCTACATCCCAATGGCTTGATTTTGTGTGTTTTTCTCTTGGACTATTTTTTGTTTTAAATATACCACAGAGCACAAAAACATCTAGCAAATAGCCATTTCGAAGAAAAAGATAGATGTTTTTCTGTTTTGAAAATGGCTATATTCCCCTCTTGAATTTTGGTTGTTTTTAGCAAAACGTCCAAAATTGGACTTTGACATCATATTGGAAATGCCCTTCTATGTAACTTTGTAAGTCTAAGGGCCCTATTTACTAAGCAGCGTTATAGGCGCGTTAACATTTTGAAGGTGCATTAACCATGTGCGTGCGTTAACCATGTACATGCCTACAATATCCCTATAGGCGCCTACATGGTTAATGCGCACGCTAAGTGTAGGTGTGCTAAAAACAGTAACGCACCTTAGTAAACAGGGACCTAGCTGTTTTGAAAATGCACCTCAGTGTTGCCAGGTGGGCGGTTTTACCGCGGTTTTACCGCCCAATTGGGCGGTTTTCCGCGACCCGCCGCGGGAAATTTTTGCCCGCGGTGGGTTGCGGTTTTTTTTTTTTTTGGGCTGGTTTTTGTGCTTCGGGCGGTTTTTTCGGCCGCGGGGGGGCGGGGTTAGTGACGTTTTTGGGTGGGGTTAATGACGTTTTGGGCGGGGTTAGTGACGTGGGAGGCGGGGCCGATGACGTGGGAGGCGGGGCCGATGACGGGGAGGCGGGGCCGATGACGGGGAGGCGGGGCCGATGACGTAAGAGGCGGGGCCGATGACGGGGAGGCGGGGCCGGTGACGTGGGAGGCGGGGCCGGTGACGGCGGGGGCGGGGTTTATGACGGCGGGGGCGGGGTGATGACGCGGGGGTGGGGGTGTCAGGGGCGGGGTTTGTGTTTGGGCGGTTTTTGGGCTGTTTTTTGGGCTCCAGTGGGCTGGAAAAAAATTTTCCACCTGGCAACCCTGCTATCAACCCACTCATTACTTTACCTCACCCATTTCTATTCTTCTATCACCTTCTCCCACTACTCCAACCAGAGTTACACCTAATCACACTGACCACCCTTCAACATCTTCTGTCCTTCTGTGACTGTTCTCTTGTGCTTGACTGCTTAAATATTTTAAATTTAAATGCTTTACTTTTTGTCTATTAGATTGTAAGCTCTTTGAGCAGGGACTGTCTTTCTTCTGTGTTTGTACAGCGCTGCGTACACTTTGTAGCGCTCTAGAAATGTTAAATAGTAGTAGTAGTAGTAGTATAGGATATATCCCTTGCAACACCCAGTTAAGTTTTTTTTTAATACTCTTGCTAACCTTTGATATTCATATCGGACCTCTAGTGCCAGGCCCAAACATGCCAGTTCCACCTGAGAGGGAGTGAGAAAGACAAATCTGTGATTATGGACTGCATTAACAAAAATGAAACAATTTCTTTTCCAAATATCATATCCTCATAAATGACTGCTCTTTCCAAAGTGTAAATCCAAATATATATGAGGTGTCAAAGAACATACCACGCATAAGGGAACAAGTCAATAAACCCTTCACTCACAAGAAAGTCCTGCTATCCTCATGCTCTCCTTAAAAGGCTTTGACCAGTGCACACTGGGTTACTCTGGACATCTTCAGGCTGTGCCCACAAGTAGAGGTGTTAAAATCTGGGTGACCATATTAGAATCTCTTATTCTTTCATGTTTAGCATTCTCTACTCCATAATTCAGAAAGTTCTACCTCTGGATCAGAAAAGTGGTTAAGATTCAAGCGTGAGGCAGCACCTGTTGCAGTAGCCAAGGCCCCCATCTCTTATCAGCAGGTGGTATCTTCTCTTTCTTCACTGCATTCATGTCAGATCTCACTTCAGCTGGGCATCAAGGAGAACAGGCAGAGAGTCTCTTGAAGTGAGTAAAAATAAGGAACAGACATAAGATTCAAGACAGGATAAATATATATACAGTTTTTTTCTAAAATTTACTATCACTTTTTTTCACAAACTTAGTAATAATCCTATTAATACACATGAGGCAATACTTACTAGGTGCTAAAGGAAAATAATAGACTCCCAAAACACAATGAACATAAGTCCTTAGTTGCAAGAAAAACAAAAACAAAGCTATGAAACTTGACTGTTTGGGTCGAAACATCAAAATCATTTACAACACATCAACCATCTTCATTATTATTTGCAATGTGGGCTTCATATGTGTTCAGGCCACAGGTCAGTCGGCCTCCACATAACCCCTAGTATTATTTTTATTAGTAATATTGTTAATATTTCTCTCATCTTTTCCAATGTGTGTAATATCCATCCTATCCTTGTCATGGGACTGTTCACAGTGTTATCATTTTTAACACAATAATAAATAAGTTTCTTACTACAAGTACATTTTCTCATTTACTCAAACATCTCTTTAACCCTTAACCTTTAACATGCATGAACTATAGTTCCAAATCCTTCAGCCCCTTCATAGCTTTACTGTATACAACTCAAAACATAATTCAGGTGGCTTCCTGAATCATAGGAGCCAACTTTTCAAAATTATTGGGGGTGCTAAGCCCAATGGAAATAACCCCTCCCTGGACATACACAAGGAATTTTCTCAATATTGGAGGTGCTCAAGCACCCACAGCACCCCCAGAGTCGGCTCCAATGTCCTGAATTAATCAACTGTACAAAGGAAGTGTAACAAGTAAGCAACACATTAGAAAGTTGTTTTGAAGAACACAAATAAAACAAGACACTGAATCTAGAATCAGAATATAAAGATAGTATCTTTTCTAGAGCCAAAGAACACTTAAACCTATAAATCATTTTCCCCCATAAGACCTCCATCGGCAGTCAGTGGTACAATTCTCCATTATATTTTCCTGTCACTAAAGCAGGAAACTATAACCTTAAATCTAGACTGACATATAGGAAATAAATAAAAGGTTTGATTTAAGACACCATCACATTTCTAGAACAGCAACATGAAACAAAATAACTTGTTGGTGCAGCTGTACCATTGGACACTTACACATTTCAAACAAAGGATGTTTAAAAACAGTACATGTGAGCCCCCTTCCCCTTCTTCCCCATTCCTCTGCTGCAGTCAAGGGAAGAGGAAAAAGGACTTCCTCAAATCTGCTCCAAATTAGATTTTAGTCAAACCGGAACAAATGGCAGCATACAATCCATTAGCACATTTAAAACTAGGGGGAAAGGTCACAAATGATATGACTGACACAGACTTCTCATTTCTCCCTTAACCCCTGCTAGCCTCCAACTCTCTAGTTTTCCGGGGTCCTTTTCAGGGTCCCTATAACATTTGTTGGATACTTAACTTGACTTTCCTCTGCATATTATTACTGCAATCAGGAATTGTTTCCATGAGCTGACAAAACAAAAATGTTTGCGTCCTATCTTAGCAGACTCTGATTTCCATACCATAGTTCAAGCACTTAGTATGCCCTGTGTGGACTTTGGCAGCGTTTGTGTTGTGTGGCTTGCCTGCTTCTGCTTTTCACTCTCTGCAGCTGGTTTTGCATGTGGCTGCTGGTTTATATTAGGTATGCTTCATTCAGACCATATCACTGCAGCTCTGATACAGCTTCACTGGTAGCCCATTGAACATTGATTTAAAGAATATAAGTACAACAGTCTTATTTGTTTCTCTAGCTGCATATTGGGCCCCTCTTACAAAGCAACAGTCAGTCCAACATGGGCTTACCACTTGCTAAAAGGGGAAGTACCGCCGGCCTATCGCAGCAGCTCGGCGGTACTTCCCACCCCAGTACATTGTCTTTTCCGGCGCTACAAAAATATTTGTATTTTTGTGGCACAAGTATGTACCCAGCGGTAATTGGGCAGTGCTGTGCACTGCCTGGTTACTGCCAGGTTAGCGTGGGAGCCCTTACTGCCACCTCAATGGGTGGCAGTAAGGGCTTCCCCCTGAAATGGCCACGTGGCAAGTGCTTTACTTGCCACATGTCACTATTAACAAAATATAAACCAGAGGTTCCTAAAGTGGATACACACAAGAAAAGCTAAAACGTTTGCTTTTATTTTTGTTTATGGAGAGTTCTCAGAGTATTAACTCACCCAAAACGAGACTTTAAACTCCTTCTGTTATTAGTCTCTAGGGGTGGTTGAGCATCTCAATCATATAACCTCTCCGTGGTATTTTTATATTTTATAAACCACACTGTAGTGCTCTAATAACTATTCAAAAATGACTTTAAATGTGAAAAACACTCACTTCTACCTCTTGTTCCACTTATCCTCTATCACTTTAATATAAAAAAATGACCCAATAAGGGTCTAAGCATCAAAAAGAGGCACTTATCATATTCTATCGTTTAGCGTCGATTGGCTCTCCTTTCAGCTACAATCAACTGTTCTCTCATGCTTGTACTTGCCCATCCATCCACCTCATGGCAACATCTTTATGTTCTCACCTTTAATCATAAAGAGTCACATGGCCATTTCCTACAGAAAAGCAAGACCTACCTTTTACCCGCTGTGGTAAAAAGGGGTCTTTCATGCATCAAAAACATGCACCTATGCTAGTGCAGGCCCCTTTTTGTTGCAGCTTGGCAAAAGGGGCCCATAATGAGTCACCCATCCCTCATGTGTTCCCTGTCTATTTACACTTTGTCACTGTTTGTCAATGATAGGCTTACTCTGACCTGAGCAAGAGTCTATTCTTGTTATACACCTCTGTTGTGGAATGTGCTACCACTTGCATTACGTAGCACAGATGACATTGATGATTTTCTTAGGTTTTTAAAGGCCTATTTATTTAGAAGCACTTATTTCTGTTAGCCTTTTATTATCTTCTGTATGTTTCTTTTTAATGTGCATTTACTGTTTACTGGTTTATGTTTAATTGTACCCTGCCTTGACCCATGACTATCCGTCAGGTTAAAAGGTTTGTAAATTACTATCTCCTGAAGCATTAGAAAAAACACTAAGTGGCAAACACTTATGCCATAGAATGGAATGGAAAAAAAATCTATGAAAAACCTTTGGACCCATGTAAGAAATTTGAAAGCCCAAAATAAAGCCTTCAAGAAACAGCTTTACATCCATCCTATTGGGGTTACATTTTATCTGTCTTTCCATCCAAAGCCTGCAAATTAATAAAAGCAGTTAAGAAATGCAAACCACTGGTTTATGGATCAGATAAATTTTAGGGCTGTAGTGAATGTTTGTCCCTCTAGTGCCCTGAATGCATTATTCATATTTTCTTGAATAAGATTATTTCATTCAGAGCACTAGGGGGCTGAATATTTGCTACAACCCTATTACGTATGCTGCCTTTTTGTGGTGCAACCAAAACACTTTAAATTTAGTATCTGCAGGAACTTTCTCTGTCCCTAGTCAGTTCACAATCTAAGTTTTTGTACTTGGGGTAAGGGAGGATTAAGTTACTTGCACAGAGTCACAAGGAGCTGCAGTGGGAATTAAACCCAGATCCCCAGGCACTCAGTACACTGCACTAACCACTATACTGCTCTTCCATTCCATTGACAGCTGACCTGCAGAGTATGAATTAAGCAGGCGGAGCCTTTTTCTGCACATTTAAATCACTTTGAATATAAACCGGATAGCTATGTGATTTACTTCAAAGTTGTTTTCAGTAGGCTTTAAGTAATCCTATAGGTCTCCATATTAAGGGCAATTCTATAAATTAGGTGCTAATTTTTACACATGTGTTACAATTGTAAATGTTTAGAATACTACTCTATCATATACGTACACTAGTAAAAAAGGCCCGTTTCTGACAGAAATGAAACGGGCGCTAGCAAGGTTTTCCTCGGAGTGTGTATGTTTGAGAGAGAGAGAGAGAGAGAGTGTGTGTGAGATGAAGTGTGTGTGTCAGAGAGAGAATGAGAGAGAGACAGAGTGTGTGTATGTTTGTGTGAGAGAGTGTGTGAGAGACAGTGTCTGTGTGTGTGAGACTGTGTGTGCGTGACAGAGAGATAGAATGCGATAGACAGAGTGTGTGTCAGAGAGAGTGTATGTGAGAGACAGCGAGTGAGTGTGTGCCTCCCCTCTCGCAGGTCCCCCCCCTCCCCTGCCCCCCCTCCAGCCATCCATGTCCAGCAACCCTCCTCTCCCCTGCCCCCCTGCAGCCACCCATGTCCAGCGACCCTCCACTCCCCCTGCCCCCCTCCAGCCACCCATGTCCAGTGACCCTCCCCTCCTCCTCCCCCTGCCCCCTCCAACCACCCATGTCCAGTGACCCTCCCTTCCCCCCCCCCACGCATCAAACCCCCCTCACCAACCGCAGCTGCCACTGGTAACACTGTCCAGCCGCTGCTGCTTCTCCTGTTGAGCAGCAGCGGCTGCTACAAAAAGAAAAAAAGCCATAAATGTTTTTAAACCTGAAACGCGGCACCGTAGACAGCCATCAGGCATTGGCTATCGGCTCTGCAGCCGCTCATCCTCTCGCCTCTCACGTCATTGCGCTCCTCCGGGGTCTTACTCCAGGGGCAGTGACGTGGAGGTGAGAGGAGGAGCGGCTGCAGAGCCAACAGCCAATGCCTGATGGCTGTCTACGGTGTCGCGTTTCAGGTTTAAAAACATTTATGGCTTTTTTTCTTTTTGTAGCATCCGCTGCTGCTCAACAGGAGAAGCAGCAGTGGCCAGACAGCGTTACCAGTGGCAGCTGCGGGTGGCAAGGGGGTTGATGTGCTTCGAGGGGGAGTGTTGATGTGCTTCGGAGGGGGGGGGCTTGGGTGATGCGCCGAGGGGGTGCTTGAGCGGTGCACTCACAGCTGATTCCCAGGCAGGGGGAGGAGTAGGGAAAGACGCGGATCAAGTTGCTCTGCATGTTTCCCTACTCCTCCCCCTACCTGGGAATCAGCTGTGAGTGACGTCAGCCTGGCTACAGAGCCTAGCTCAGCAACTCCAGAAGCCACAGACACAGGCAGCTACTTTAGAACGTTGGAGGTGAGAATTATTATATAGGATATGTGCCCACATTCATGCATATATGCTACCATGCTGCCTAAGTGCTATTCTGTAAATATGTGACTACTTTGTATAGCAAGTATTTGCAAGGGGAGGCATAGATATTGGTAGAGAATGCATAGGACATAGGTAGGGCTTCTAATTGCAAGTGTAACTTACAGAATATTGTAGATTATATGCATTCATGCCACATTTAGGCACTCACAAGTTTCAAATTTATTTAAGGTTTGATATACCACCCTATGTCAACAGCCTTCATGGTGGTGTACACAATAGATAGGTGATCTATTATAGAGAGGGAAGAGAATCGAAGGAGAAGGAAATAAGAAGTCCATAATATTATAGGACAGAGAGGGCAGGAGGAAGAAGGAGTAGGGTGTGATTATATGCTGTCATTACGTGGCACTGATGGCTGTAGAAGTTTCAAATGGCATTCTCCTTGCTTTCTTTGTGGCTTTAAGGGTAGACAAGCTGGTGGTAGCTCACAAAAAAGATATCGGTGTTATGGGTTTGTTCAGAGACGATATGATGCTCCTTTCTGAGTCCCAGGTGCCCTTGCAGATTCAGTGCTCTAATACAGATCAATTACCTAGGGGCTCCTGGGTGATCTTGTAAAGGGTGCCAGGCTTGTTCACTTGTCCTTGGAGGTATGCACAAGTCTTCTTTCATAAGATGCTTCTCTCAGCCTTGTTCTGATTGGCTTATATGGATGAGTCATCTCAATTTGCCTTGGCCCTTGACAATGTGTGCTTCAGTGTGGGTTGGATTCTAGGGAGTATGGCACTCATTCATTTTGTATCAGGGCGACTACTTGTGCAGCTGCTTGTGGAGTGCCAAATGATTTGATCAAGTGAGTGGGGCATTGGCAATCTTGTAAGTTTAAAGGTTATGTGCAAACTGTTTCTGAGGATGCTTTTCATTAATTTCCTGTTTTAGTTTCTTTTGTAGAGCCACCTGCTTCAGAAGTATATGTCTGGATTTGTGGCCATTTGATTGTATTTTGGGCACAGAAGACAGTGACCAAATCCCTCTACCCTGGAATGGCGATGCCATAACAGACCCTTGTAAGCCACATTGAGCCTGCAAATAGGAGGAAAATGAGGGATACAAATGCAATAAATAAATAAATAAATAAATCTAGCACTGGATCCATTGAGAGTGCAGATCTGCTGGCTTAGGTTGCGGGGTATGTTATGGAAGCAGGAGCTTCCACTACTTTTACAGGCCAGACATTTCTCCACACCAGCTATTATTCTGATCCACCTGGGAGGAAATGATTATGCATGGAGCTAATTCAGCTTATAAAAAGAGCTTTGTTGGTGACACTTATTATTTCCCTGCAGTCACCATGATTTGGTCTCAGATTATTCCTAGGTGGTTTTGGAGGAATGCTAAGAATGTCAAGGCAATTGAGAGGCTTCAGAACAGAATGAATACTGGAGTTTCTTAATTTGTCAGTAAGCTACATGGGCTCATTTTGGTTGATGATTTATTAACTGTGGACTGCTGCGGCTTATATAGAGCTGATTGGGTCCATCTTTTGGTCATTGAGGTAGATATCTTTTTGTTTGGAATGCAAGATCTGTTAGAAGCTTGTGTTCAACCCAATTAGTTGACAGCTCTTTGGAATGATAAACAAAGCTATCCCCTCTAGTGAAGGGGTATGAGCTGCCTACTTGTGCTGTAAGATAAAATGCTGTTTCTGAAGGAGTTTGAAATCTTAAATGAGAAAGTATGGGAATGGTTTATGTGTGGTACCGCCAAGGACTTGGGAAGAAAAGGGTATGGTTTGGCGTTACCGCAGACCATGCTGTTGGGATGTGAAAATTGCCCGGGGAAGATTGTGGGTTAGTTTGCCATCAACTAACCTTGAGTTTGTTAAACGTTGTGGTTCATCAGTTATTTAAGAAGTGGGGATTGTTAAAAAAATGTCATGCGAGTTATGGAATGCTATCTAATGTAATAAAGATGCGACCGATTGTGCCCCAAGCCTTTGTTGTGGGAAATGTTTATTTTGGCACATATGAAATGAGGAGGAATGGGCGTGGGTAATACATTAGCTATCATATTGAGAAGATATGTTAACTAAAGTCTGTGTATTGCTTAGTTCCTCTTCCTATCAATGATGGTTCTTTCTAGGGTACTAGATTTTTCTTTGGATGTGGATGTGGTAGAATTTCATCCTTGCAATTATTGTTTATAGTTGGATTTTATGCTGAGAAAAACATGTAAATCTCGTATTTCATATTTCCTGGTGATGCCTACTTTTATTGTGTAAGAAGCATTCTTAGATTGGTTCCATGTGTTCCCTTGATGGATTGGTTCCAGTGACGGATGCTCAGTTTTGCCTGTAAATGAAGCAGCTTAAATGTTAGGTACATTGATACCGTGTTACATTAGTATTCTTTAAAAGAACCTGGGTGCCTAGGTTCCATTATAGGATAAGCTCCTATTGTCTACTGTCAGAACACCTAAATTGAGGTACCGACTGGTGCCCAGTTAAATCCTAGCTCAGCACACATACCCAGATATTCAATGCTGTCCATGGCTTGGCATTAAATATCCATGTTTAGCTCTGCACACGGCTGTGAGCAGCTTACAGGTCACTTACCGCCATGGGCTGAATATTACCTCTATAGTTTTAGGTTCCCACTCAAAGTCCACCCTAACTCCTCTCTGGCTCTATATGAATAGTCCTGAAGTGTTTACAATAATTTTCTCTGAGCCTATCCTTATAGTACCTTTAAAAAATGGTGGGCTGAAGGAGTTATACCTTTACTGGCTACCAGTGAGCCATTAACTCCCTTTGCACAGTGTACATAGATTTGATAGCACAAAACTTTGCATACAGTTTCCTCCTCAGTCAAACTCTGCCCTCAGGAATGCTTCTAATCAAAATGGTTAAAAGTATGCATACTGTTTAATAACACACATACTTTATGGGCCACAGTGAGTTGGAAATATTCAAATAACCCAATTTTCCTGGTAAAATGCTTTTTTTAAACTATGCAAATGACTATTATTGTCCTTTCATGTCCAAAGCTATAAACATCAAATATAATCTACTTTCTTCCTACCATATAAAGTTTCTGATTATAATACATATTGAAAGGTTTATGCTTTGGGGGGGGGGGGGGGGTCAGTGGGGGGAGCGGCAGCGGGTTATGATAGGTTTGTGGGTGTGGATGGGGGGAGTCAAAAACAGCTGGGCAGGGATGTTTATATATAAAGAATCCAGAAAGTGGAGTTAACAATTTTAAAATCAGCAGTTTCTCTTACTTATCGCTAAATGAAAAACTGTCATACAAATGAAATTTCATATGGCACGATTGAAAATAAACAGAATGAGTCAAATGGATTTGTAGTAAGCTCTGTTTTTCACCATAGCTTCTTTTTTGTATGTTACAGAGGTCAAGGTGATGCTCCAGTGATAATGTATTTGCACAGTTTTCAGTGCTTTTATGGCACTAATGGATAGTGGTATTTATAAATTAATGTCTGCTAATGTCTTAAAGTTTAAGGCACTATGATAAACAACACTGTGCAATGTGAGGAACTGTAATTTCTATAAGTCAGAGCTGCCAGCTTTTCTGAAAATGCAGAAAAATTAGTAACATTTTGGAGTTTAACCCCTTTGTACATATTGTAATTGTAAGAACTTGTGTCCCTGGCTTACTTTTGCTCCCTTTTGATTTCTACACTCCAGAGGTTTAGCAACTTCTATATTACAGTTGTGGAAAAAAATCACAGACACTGAGTGATCTTGGCATGTTCTACACTTTCTCTATCAATTTCCAACTTGAGTGGCCTCTGTAAAGTTTGAATGGTTTGTTCATGCATTTTTAAGCCAAAGTTTTATTTTACATTTGTTCTCTGATACGTCCGAGGGTACTGATGGAACTTAGGGAAGTTCTGGTTGCTCTGTTGGCTTTTCAGTGATTCTCTAGAGTCGGGAGTGGTCCCTGAGGACTGGAGAAGAGTGGATGTGGTCTCTCTCCACAAGTGTGGAAGTAGGGATAAGGTTAGGAGCTAAACGCCAGTAAGCCTGAGTTCTGTGGTGAGTGGATTAAAGGAGACACTTTTAAAACAAAGAACATTGGGGGGTTTGCAATCCGCCAGATTGTGGGACCAGTGGTAGCTTGGTGCCACTGGAGGCAACTCTGATTAATTTCTTTGACTAGATTACTAGAGAGATTGAGGGAAAGTGTTGGATGTGGTGTGTTTAAATTTTGGCAAAGCCTTTGACACTGTTCCACATACATGACTAATAAATAGGTTGAGTGCCCTCAGTGTGGAACCTGAGGTGACAGGCTGGGTTGGGGACTAGTTGAGTAGAAGGCAACAGAGGGTGATGGTGGGTGGAGCTCACTCTGAGGAGAGGGATGTTGCCAGTTGTGTGTTGCAGGGTTTGGGTCTTGGGCTGGTTCTTTTTAACACTTTTGTAAGCAATACTGCTGAAGGGCTGTCTGGTAAGGTTGGCCTCTTTGATGATACTAAAATCTGTAATAGGGTAGACAGCTCTGATGGTGTGAATAACATGAGGCAGGACTTAACAAAACTGGAAGAATGGTCCAGAATTTGGCAGCTAAGATTTAATGCTAAAAAATGAAGGGTGATGTATTTGGGCTGCAGAAACCCAGGGAAACGGTACAGTTTAAGGGGTGAAGAACTTTTTTGCACAAAAGAGGAGTGGGACTTGGGTGTGATAATATGTAATGATCTTAGGGTGGCCAGACAGCTAGAAAGGCCAATGGTGAAAGCTAGAAGAATGCTTGGGCGCACAAAGAGAGGAATGGCCAGTAGGAAAAAGGAGGTGATGACGCCCCTTTATAACACTCTGGTGAGACCTCATTTAGAGTATTGTGTACAATGTGCATTTTTTATATTGGATCATTTTTGCTTGGGATCCTACTGGAGCAAAACTTTTCATGGTTGATTCTGCTTTACCAGAGTTGACTTTGATATACTTTGGATTTCATCATTATCATACATTTTTGCTTGGCCTATTTGGTTACCCTTGAGGAAGGCTTTGTGCCGAAACATAGCCCATGTAGGGTCCAGAATCTCTGGCAGACCTAGATTTTATATTGTCTGTTACTATTGGAACATTGAGATACTGTTGAAAATAAAGTATTTTTAGAAGCTTGGACTTCTTTTGTGACTTGTTTGTCCTGGAACAATCCTCCTCCCCCTTTCTTTGACTTTTTTGTGGAACTTTTGTTTGCACTGCTTTGGCAGTGGCTCATCTTTATCCATATATTTATTCACCACATCAAAGAAATGTAGTAGATTTGTGAGGCAAGATTTTACTTCAAATCATTGTCGACTTTGTCTCATTAATCCATGCATTTGTATACGCTCTGTAATTTTGTTCCTTATAATAGTCTCTACCATTTTGCCCAGCACCAAGGTCAGTCTCACTGGCCTATAATTTCCTGGATTACCTCTGGAGCCCGTTTTAAAAAATTGGTGTTACAATGGCCACCCTCCAATCTTCTAGTACAATGCTTGATTTTAATGATAAATTAGATATTACTAACAATAGATACTCTTCAATTTGTTAAATGGTACTTTTTGGAGTCGATTAAAATAAAAGTCCAAAGTCAAATGACAATTTTGGGGATTTTTCTTCCAAATTCCCTTTTGTTATAAACACAAATTTATTTATTTCTCAAATTTCCTTACCTTGGAGGAAAGGAGAAACAGGGGTGACATGATACAGATGTTCAAATATTTGAAAGCCATTAATCCGCAAACAAACTTTTTTCAGAGATGGGTAGGCAGTAGAACTAGAGGACATGAATTGAGGTTGAAGGGGGGCAGACTCAGGACTAATGTCAGGAAGTATTTTTTCACGGAGAGGGTGGTGGATATATGGAATACCCTCCCGCGGAAGGTGGTGGAGATGAAAACAGTAATGGAATTCAAACATGCATGGGATAAACACAAAGGAATCCTGTTTAGAAGGAATGGTTCCGCAAAGATTGGGTGGTGATGCCGGTAATTGGGAATAAAATGGGAGCTGAGCAGACTTCTACGGTCTATGCCCTGATTGTGACTAAATAGATAGGGATGGGCTAGAGTGTAAATTTTAAGGGGCTTAGCTTCAGAACTTAGAACTTCTACGGTCTGTGCCCCGAGAAAGGCAAGGACAAATCAAACTCAGGTGTACAAATAAAGTATCTCATACCATGTAAATGAGTTTATCTTGTTGGGCAGACTAGATGGACCATACAGGTCTTTATCTGCCGTCATTTACTATGTTACTATGTAAATTGTGCAGATGGTAAACTGGTTTTAACATGATGTGGATGCATGCTGTCAAAAACAAGTAAAATGTTTCTATCTGTAGGTTTCAAAAAAAAATATTAGTATCTAGATGGGAATCTTTCTTCATTACTTTGACATCCAAAAAGCATATTTCAGTTTGATATATAGAATACTGGAATTTAATAGTAGGATGGCTATCATTTAACTCTTCAACAAATTGCAAAAACTTAGGGGCCCTTTTACATCAGAACATATTAAAGAGCATGGACAAAGCCAACATGGATTTAGTGAAGGGAAATCTTGTCTTATCAATCCATTATATTTCTTTGAAGGGGGTGCACAAACACGTGGATAAAGGTGAGCCAGTCGATATTGTGTATCCAGATTTTCAAAAGGTGTTTGACAAAGTACCTCATGAAAGACTCCAGAGGAAATTGGAAAGTCATGGGATAGGAGGTAGTGTGCTGTTGTGGATTAAAAACTGGTTAAAAGATAGAAAACAGAGAGTAGGATTAAATGGTCAGTACTCTCAATGGAGAAAGGTAGATAGTGGGGTTCCCCAGGGGTCTGTGCTGGGATCGCTGCTTTTTAACATATTTATAAATGATCTAGAGATGGGAGTAACTAGTGAGGTAATTAAATTTGTTGACAGCACAAAGTTATTCAAAGTTGTTAAATCGCAAGAGGATTGTGAAAAATTACAAGAGGACCTTACGAGACTGGGAGATTGTGCATCTAAATGGCAGATGACATTTAATGTCAGCAAGTGCAAAGTGATGCATATGTGAAAAAGGAACCCAAATTATAGCTACGTAATGCAAGGTTCCATGTTAGGAGTCATTGACCAGGAAATGGATCTAAGCTTTGTCGTAGATGATACATTGAAACCCTCTGCTCAATGTGCAGCGACAACTAAGAAAGTAAATAGAATGTTATGTATTATTAGGAAAGGAATGGAAAACAAAAATGAGGATGTTATAATGCTCTTGAATCGATCCATGGTTCAACTGCACCTCGAATATTGTGTTCAATTCTGGTCATCACATCTCAAAAAAGATATAGTGGAATTAGAAAAGGTACAGAGAAGGGCGATGAAAATGATAAAGGGGATGGGACAACTTCCCTATGAGGAAAGGCTGAAGCGGCTAGTGCTCTTCAGCTTGGAGGAAAGATGGCTGAGGGGAGATATGATAGAGGTCTATAAAATAATGAGTGGAGTGGAATGGGTAGACCTGAATCGCTTGTTTACACTTTCCAAAAATACTAGGACTAGGGGGCACGTAGTGAAGCTACAAAGTAGTAAATTTAAAACAAATCGGATAAATGTTTTTTTCACTCAACTTGTAATTAAACTCTGGAATTTGTTGCCAGAGAATGAAGTAAAAGCAGATAGCCTAGTGGGATTTAAACAAGGTTTGGATGGCTTCCTAAAGGAAAAGTCCATAGACCATTATTAAAATGGACTTGGGGAACATCCACTGCTTGTTTCTAGGATAAGTAGCATAAAATGTATTGTATTTTTTGGGGATCATGTCAGGTAACTGTGAGCTGGATTGGTCACTGTTAGAAACAGGATGCTGGGCTTGATGGACCTTCGGACTGTCCCAGTATGGCAATACTTATATACTTATGTAAGGCGCGCCAAAAAATGGCCTGCACTGGAGTAGGCACATGTATTGGGCGCATGCAGGTCCATTTTTGAACACGCCTGGTGAAAGCATCATCAGCGTTGGCATCAGGAAAATGTCTGCATACTTTGCAGAACACTGCATCTTGGTTTATGCTATTTTCCAACCAGTGAAATTTATACCAGTGAGAGGAAAAACTTCTGGACTTGTCACCAATTGTACTAACTGGGAAAGACTGTAACTTTGGCTGTGTAGGTGGTTCATTGATGTTGGATACATCAGAAGGTAATTCTTCTGATTCCATACCAGATCTACTAATCCGTGGGCATAAAGTGGAACTTGTAGAGGGACCAGCCAATGATTCACTTCTATCAGCATTGTCGCCATGTTCTTCTAGACGTGTTTTTTTGTTTCTATCTTCATCCTTGCCATGATCTTCTAGATGTGTTTTTTTGAAGTAAGTTAGCAAAGAACTTTGTTTTGCCATGGGGGTAGACTAAGGAACACTGTCAGGAAATTCTTTTTTTTCTTGGGAACACTGTCAGGAACGTTCTCTCCCTTGGAAACTAAAATCATAATGAATTTCCATAAGTGTTGTGATAAACACAGAAGATCCTATCTCCTAAAAAGTTGGTAGTGGAATCATAATATAATGACACCATGGACAATAGGCGTAACATGCACAAAGCAGCACTTTTGATCATGTCAGCACTTCCTCTACCCAGCACTCACCAGAGATTCTGGCAGCACCTCAACAATGCTCTCAAGCTTGCAAATAATTGATAAGAAACTCAAAACTCACAGCGTCACACTAACTGTGTTTATTATAAGATACAAGAGTCCGTTGTCGCCCACAGATCAATACAAGTCTTTCAGCATGTAAAGTGGAGAAAAAAAGGGGATTCAGTAACGCCACCCAGCCAGCCCAAGATCATCGGACTATAAGGTATGGGCTCGGCGCAGCATCATCTAACCCCCCAAAAACTCCACACTGTCAAATATCCAATATTATCAAAAAATAGACTTGAAAGATCCTTAAGGTAGACAATGAATATATCCCTGTATCAAAAAGTTGAGATCACAGAGAGGGGCATAATCGACCAGAAACGCCTATCTCCATGGGCGTTAATCTCCGAGAACGGGTCCGTGAAGGGGCGGAGTGAACCGTATTTTTAAAAAAAAATAGACGCCCATGCTTTATTCGCCAAGGTGTGAGCTGGGCGTTTTTGCTTTTCACCGATAATGGAAAATGAAATCGCCCAGCTCAAAAACGAATAAATGCAAGGCATTTGTTCGTGGGAGGGGCCAGGATTCATAGTGCACTGGTCCCCCTCACATGCCAGGACACCAACCGGGCACCCTAGGGGGCACTTTTACAAAAACAAAAAAAAAGGTAAAAGAGCTCCCAGGTGCATAGCACCCTTCCCTTGGGTGTTGAGCCCCCCAAATCCCCCTCAAAACCCACTGCCCACAAGTCTACACCAGTACTATAGCCCTAAGCGGTGAAGGGGGGCACCTACATGTGGGTACAGGGGGTTTGGGGGGGTTGGACGACTAGTAGCATTAAGCAGCACAATTGTAACAGGTAGGGGGGGGATGGGCCTGGGTCCACCTGCCTGACGTCCACTGCACCCCCTAACAACTGTTCCAGGGACCTGCATACTGCTGCTTGGGAGGAGGGTATGACATTTGAGGGTGAAAGTAAAAAGTTGTGAAACATCATTTGTTGTGGTGGGAGGGGGTTAGTGACCACTGGGGGAGTCAGGGGAGGTCATCCCCGACTCCCTCTGGGGGTCATCTGGTCATTTAGGGCACTTTTTGGGGCCTTATTCGTCAAAAAACAGGGTCCAGGAAAAGTGCCCTAAATTCTAGCTACAAACGCATCCATTATCGGCGAAGGGCGCCCATCTCTGTTCGGGTGATAACCACGCCCCAGTTCCGCCTTCACCACGCCTCCGACACTCCCCCGTCAACTTTGTCCGCATCCGCGACGGAGTGCAGTTGAAAGCGTCCAAAGTTCGGCTTTCGATTATGCCGCTTTATTTGTTTTTGTGAGAAGAACGCCCATCTCCCGATTTAGGTCGGAACTTGGGCGTTATTCTCGTTCGATTATAAGCTGGAGAGTATATCTATCTCAAAAAGTATGTTAAGTATTTCTGCTTTACAATATGCTATTGTCAAAACGCCACAGGTTACTTATCTTGACTCCCAAGGTACTGGTGTCAAACACCCGATCTTTGCTACAGATCGGGTGTTTGACACCAGTACCTTGGGAGTCAAGATAAGTAACCTGTGGCGTTTCGACAATAGCATATTGTAAAGCAGAATTACTTAACATACTTTTTGAGATAGATATACTCTGTGATCTCAACTTTTGGATACAAGGATATACTCATTGTCTACCCTAAGGATCTTTCAAGTTTATTTTTTGATAATATCGGCTATTTGACAGTGTGGAGTTTTTTGGGGGGTTAGATGATGCTGTGCCGGGCCCATGCCTTATAGTCCGATGATCTTGGGCTGGCTGGGTGGCGTTACTGAATCCCCTTTTTTTCTCCACTTTACATGCTGAAAGACTTGTATTGATCTGTGGGCGACAACGGACTCTTGTATCTTATAATAAACACAGTTAGTGTGACACTGTGAGTTTTGAGTTTCTTAGCACCTCAATAATAGCTTCACAAACATTCTTCAGTGCCACATAGAGGGGCATAATTGAACGAAAACGCCTATCTCCATGGGCGTTTATCTCCAAGAACGGGTCCGTGAAGGGGCGGACCGAACCGTATTTTGGGAAAAAATAGACGCCCATGTTTTATTCAACAATGTGTGAGCTGGGCGTTTTTGTTTTTCAGCGATAATGGAAAATGAAAGTGCCCAGCTCAAAAACGAATAAATCCAAGGCATTTGTTCGTGGGAGGGGCCAGGATTCGTAGTGCACTGGTCCCCCTCACATGCCAGGACATCAACCGGGCACCCTAGGGGGCACTTTTACAAAACCAAACAAAAAGGTAAAAGAGCTCCCAGGTGCATAGCACCCTTCCCTTGTGTGTTGAGCCCCCCAAATCCCCCTCAAAACCCACTGCCCACAAGTCTACACCATTACTATAGCCCTAAGGGGTGAAGGGGGGCACCTACATGTGGGTACAGTGGGTTTGGGGGGGTTGGACGACTAATAAGCATTAAGCAGCACAATTGTAACAGGTAGGGGGGATGGGCCTGGGTCCACCTGCCTGAAGTCCACTGCACCCCCTAACAACTGCTCCAGTGACCTGCATACTGCTGTCAGGGAGCTGGGTATGACATTTGAGGGTGAAAATAAAAAGTTGAGAAACTTCATTTTTTGTGGTGGGAGGGGGTTAGTGACCACTGGGGGAGTCAGGGGAGGTCATCCCCGATTCCCTCCAGAGGTCATCTGGTCATTTAGGGCACTTTTTGGGGCCTTATTCGTGAAAAAACAGGGTCCAGGAAGTGTCCTAAATTCTAGCTAAAAACGCATACTTTTTTCCCATTATCGGTGAAATGCGCCCATCTCTGTTCGGCAGATAACCACGCCCCACCACACGCCTTCGCCACACCTCTGACACGCCCCCATCAACTTTGTCCGCATCCGCGACGGATTGCAGTTGAAAACGTCCAAAAATCATAAGTACATAAGTACATAAGTACATAAGTACATAAGTAATGCCACACTGGGAAAAGACCAAGGGTCCATTGAGCCCAGCATCCTGTCCACGACAGCGGCCAATCCAGGCCAAGGGCACCTGGCAAGCTTCCCAAACGTACAAACATTCCACACATGTTATTCCTGGAATTTTGGATCTTTCCAAGTCCGTTTAGTAGCGGTTTATGGACTTGTCCTTTAGGAAACCGTCCAACCCCTTTTTAAACTCTGCTAAGCTAACCGCCTTCACCACTTTCTCCGGCAACGAATTCCAGAGTTTAATTACACGTTGGGTGAAGAAAAAATTTCTCCGATTTGTTTTAAATTTACTACACTGTAGTTTCATCGCATGCCCCCTAGGCCTAGTATTTTTGGAAAGCGTGAACAGAAGCTTCACATCCACCTGTTCCACTCCACTCATTATTTTATATACCTCTATCATGTCTCCCCTCAGCCGTCTCTTCTCCAAGCTGTATAGCCCTAGCCTCCTTAGTCTTTCTTCATAGGGAAGTCGTCCCATCCCCGCTATCATTTTAGTCGCCCTTCGCTGCACCTTTTCCAATTCTACTATATCTTTCTTGAGATGCGGCGACCAGAATTGAACACAATACTCAAGGTGCGGTCGCACCATGGAGTGATACAACGGCATTATAACATCCTCACACCTGTTTTCCATACCTTTCCTAATAATACCCAACATTCTATTCGCTTTCTTAGCCGCAGCAGCACACTGAGCAGAAGGTTTCAGTGTGTTATTGACGACGACACCCAGACCCCTTTCTTGGTCCGTAACTCCTAACGTGGAACCTTGCATGACGTAGCTATAATTCGGGTTCTTTTTTCCCACATGCATCACCTTGCACTTGCTCACATTAAACATCATCTGCCATTTAGCCGCCCAGTCTCCCAGTCTCGTAAGGTCCTCTTGTAATTTTTCACAATCCTGTCGTGATTTAACGACTTTGAATAACTTTGTGTCATCAGCAAATTTAATTACCTCGCTAGTTACTCCCATCTCTAAATCATTTATAAATATATTAAAAAGCAGCGGTCCTAGCACGGACCCCTGAGGAACCCCACTAACTACCCTTCTCCATTGTGAATACTGCCCATTTAACCCCACTCTCTGTTTCCTATCCTTCAACCAGTTTTTAATCCACAATAGGACATTTCCTCCTATCCCATGACCCTCCAATTTCCTCTGTAGCCTTTCATGAGGTACCTTGTCAAACGCCTTTTGAAAATCCAGATACACAATATCAACCGACTCCCCTTTGTCCACATGTTTGTTCACTCCTTCAAAGAATTGAAGTAAATTGGTCAGGCAAGATTTCCCCACACAAAAGCCATGCTGACTTGGTCTCAGTAATCCATGTCCTTGGATGTGCTCTGTAATTTTGTTTTTAATAATAGCCTCTACCATTTTCCCAGGCACCGACGTCAGACTCACCGGTCTATAATTTCCCGCCCTGGAGCCTTTTTTAAAAATGGGCGTTACATTGGCCACCCTCCAATCTTCCGGTACCACGCTCGATTTTAAGGATAAGTTGCATATCACTAGCAGTAGCTCCGCAAGCTCGTTTTTCAGTTCTATCAGTACTCTAGGATGAATACCATCCGGTCCAGGAGATTTGCTACTCTTCAGTTTGCCGAACTGCCCCATTACGTCCTCCAGGTTTACCATGAAGTCAGTAAGTTTCTCTGACTCGTCCGCTTGAAATACCATTTCCGACACCGGTAACCCACCCAAATCTTCCTCGGTGAAGACCGAAGCAAAGAATTCATTCAGTCTCTCCGCTACGTCTTTGTCTTCCTTGATCGCCCCTTTTACCCCTCGGTCATCCAGCGGCCCAACCGATTCTTTTGCCGGCTTCCTGCTTTTAATATACCGAAAAAATTTTTTACTATGTTTTTTTGCCTCTAATGCTATCTTTTTTTCATACTTCCTCTTGGCCTTCTTAATCTGCGCCTTGCATTTGCTTTGACACTCCTTATGCTGTTTCTTGTTATTTTCAGACGGTTCCTTCTTCCATTTTCTGAAGGCGTTTCTTTTAGCCCTAATAGCTTCCTTCACCTCACTTTTCAACCAGGCCGGGTGTCTTTTGGACTTCTGTCTTTCTTTTCTAATTTGCGGAATATGTATGGCCTGGGCCTCCAGGATGGTATTTTTGAACAGCATCCACGCCTGTTGTACAGTTTTTACTCTCTCAGTTGCCCCCCTAAGTTTTTTTTTTACCGTTCTTCTCAATCCTGTCGGCTTTCGATTATACCGCTTTATTCGTTTTTGTGAGATAAACGTCCATCTCCCGATTTAGGTCGGAACTTGGGCGTTTTTCTCATTCGATTATAAGCAGGATAGTTTGTGAAGTAACACTAAATCCTGCAAAGATGGTTATCAGAGCCCATGTAGCAAACTTAACAGCAACAATTCTGAACACACAAAAGGCAGCAGTAAAAATACAGAACAGCAATAAGCTTTCTACTGAAAAAGCCAGGCAAGTCAGACTCTACCCCACAGAAACCATGTACCAGAAGAATCTCTCATCTTGGTCAATCACAGAACACAGACCAACTTCAACAATTAAAGAATAAAGGACCTGCAATTAGATCAGGAAACAATATGAATCCGAGTAAATCAAGGGAAGAGTGGGGGAACAGAACACAATAGTACTAATCAATATTACACTCCACTTCCCTTAGCAGCACTAACACCAATGAAACATGAATATAGGGACATAGATAAAATCTGGATACTCCAGATCCATGCAGTCTATACTACCTTAAATCAGTGTGTTAATAAAAGATCAGGCTTTTACCCAGTCAGGTACATTCTCGGATCCTCTGCTACCTCAGTGAGGCTCTTCTATGCCTTGGCTTATTCTGCCCAGAAACCTTGGCATTTTCTTTCACATTAAAGGTGGATCTGAAGGTCTCCTGACTTTATTGCTAAGAATGAATCTGCTGCCAGGGGGTTGTTTAGAGGCAGTCCAATGCAGGATCCAGAGACCTCTGGATCCAACTTTCTGTTTCTAGTGTGTTTTTGCAGAGTTATGTTTCTTCTTCTTTTTTTCATAGGTCAGGGGCACTATCCCAGGCTCAAGCCATCCACCAAGCTCTAAATGACCAGATGACCACCGGAGGAAATCGGGAATGACCTCCCCCTACTCCCCCAGTGGTCATTAACCCCCTCCCACCCCAAAACACAAAATATTTTTTCCAGCCTCTAATCCAACCTCAAATATCATACCCAGCTCCATGACAGCAGTATGCAGGTCCCTGGAGCAGTTCTAGTGGGTACTGCAGTGCACTTCAGGAAGGCCCATCCCCCTACCTGTTAAACTTGTGGTGGTAAATGTGAGCCCTCCAAAACACACAACAAACTCACTGTACCCACATCTAGGTGCCCCCCTTCATCCCTAAGGGCTATGGTAGTGGTGTACAGTTGTGGGAAGTGGAGGTTTTTTTTTTGGGGGGGGGGGTTGGGGGGCTCAGCACACAAGGTAAGGGAGCTATGCACCTGGGAGCTTTTTCTGAAGTCCACTGCAGTGCCCCCTAGGGTGCCCGGTTGGTGTCCTGGCACGTCAGGGGGACCAGTGCACTACGAATGTTGGCTCCTCCCATGACCAAATGGCTTGGATTTGGTCGTTTCTGAGCTGGACGTCCTCGGTTTCCATTATCGCCAAAACCGGGGACGACCATCTCTAAGGACGACCATTTCTAAAGTCGACCTAAATGTTGAGATTTGGGCATCCCCGACCGTATTATCGAAACGAAAGATGGCTGCCCATCTTGTTTCGATAATACGGGTTTTCCCGCCCCTTCGCTGGGACGTACTGCGAGGACGTCCTCAGGAAAACTTTGGTGCCCCATTCGATTATGCCCCTCCACATCTTTTTAAGACACGGTGACCAGAATTGAACACAATACTCAAGGTGAGGTCAAACCATAAAACGATACAAAGGCATTATTTTGCATCCCTCTCCAAGAGGTCCTTTTACTAAGCTGTGGTAAAAAGTGGCCTGCACTAGTTTGGACGCATGAAATTGGTGCACGCTGGACCAGTTTTTACCATGGTGGGTAAAAAGACCTTTTTTAAAAATAGGGCAGTAATGGCTGTGCATTAATATTAAAAGTAGCATGCAGCTATTTACTGCCACCTATTTACTTGGTAGTAAGGGTTCACGCGGTACTCATGCAGTAATCAAACAGTGTGTGGCAATGTGGCCAAGCTGCCAATTACCGACAGGAACACCCCCACAGTAGAAAATAGAAAAGTATTTTCTACCACGAGAAACAGTGTACACCAACTTCAAAACTACCACCGGGCACCCGTGCTACCCTGATGGTAAGGTCAATTTGACACACACTACTCACGCAATAGTCCTACCACAGCTTAGCAAAAGGGCCCCCTAATTATTCCTAGCATCCTGTTTGCTTTTTTGGCCGATGCCGCACACTGGGCAGAAGATTTCAGTGTATTGTCTACAATGACACCTAGGTCTTTTTCTTGAGTGCTGACTCCTAAAGTGGACCCTAGCATCAGATAACTATTAATTGGATTATTCTTTTCAATGTGCGTCACTTTGCATTTGTCTACATTAAATTTCATCTGCCATTTGGATGCCCAGACTTCCAGTTTCCTAAGGTCTTCCTGCAATTTTTCATAATCCGCATATGTTGTGACAACTTTGAATAGTTTCACATCATCTGCAAATTCAATCACCTCACTTGTTGTTCCGATTTCTAGATCATTTATAAATATGTTAAATAGATCCGGTCCCAGTACAGATCCCTGTTGCACTCTATTATTCACCTCCCTCCATTAAGAAAAATAACCATTTAACCCTATCACTTGTTTTCTGTCCAATAACCAATTCTTAATCCACAGAAGGACATTGTCTCCTATCCCATGACTCCTTCATTTTCTCAGGAGACTCTCATGAAGTACTTTTTCAAAAGCTTTATGAAAATCTAGATATATTACATCAACTGGTTCACCTTTATCAACATGTTTATTCATGCATTCAAAGAAATGAAGCTGGAAATGTTGCTGGAGAATATGGTAATAGTTTATCTGGGATTAAAAAAAGGTTTGAACAAGTTCCTGGAGGGAAAAACCTTAATCTGCTATTATGACAGATATGGGGAAAACCACTACTTATCCTTGGAATTGGTAGCATGTCTTCTGGTCAGAAATAGGTCCACCTCAGGTCTACCTCTGACAGAAACAGTCGTTCTTCTTAATCATCTCGTACCACCATTAATATTCAATAAAAGAACACATTTTTTCAATGATTGGTAATCTAACATAGATATATCTAAATTATCAATTGGTCAATACTTCAAAATTCTGCTTCTACATTTATTAACTATTGTAATATCCACAGCATTTCAGAGTATTCTTTCCAGTTGAATCCACTGAGTGACCAGCAGAGCTATTTTTCAAAGGTTTCTGGATTAAAATATTAAAAGCTTTTTTTTAGCCTATTCAAATTTACCAAAAGTAAAATAAATACATCTTGCAGACTCTAACTCTCCTTTAGAAAATAATTGACAACAAAAATTAAATCATTTATAAACAATGTATAAAAAAAACCCATATGTTCCTTACACCATCTGGTAGGTTGGTTATTCTTGGGAAAATTAACTGTTGTTAATTTTCCAAATAACTTTCATTCAATGAAATACTGAGTGAAAGTTCTGAGCATTGTAACAGCTAGAAGAGCATAAGAAATGTCATATGTAGTCAGACCAAAAGTCTATTAAGCCCAGTGTCCCTTCACTGACAGTGGTCAAACCAGGTCATGAGTTACTGGCAAAATCCAAGAAAAGATCCAATCTTTTTTTTCTTATACCCAGGTATAAAACAGTTGTTTCCCAAGTCTGCAAAGTAAGTAATGGGACATTGACTTTTTAGCAAGTAACTTGTCTAAAGCCTTTTAAAACCAGTTCTGATAGCTGCTTTCATCACATCTTCTGGCAGCAAATTCTAGAAATTAACTGTGGACTGAGTGAAAACCTATTTTGTTTTAAAAACGATACTATTAGTTTATTGGATTATTTCCAAGATTTAGAATTATTTAAAAGGGTAAATAACCATTCCTATTTATCCAATCCACCTCACTCATTATTTTAAAGATCTCTATCATATCTTCTACTAGCTGTTTCTTCTTTATGCTGAAGTACTGTAATCTATCTTCTCTTCGTAAGGGAGATGTTGGATTGACCACAAGTATACACAATGGGCTAGATTCTATATATGGTACCTGAAAAATCCGCATGGAATATAGGCATATTCTATAAACTCCAGTTAGAATTTTGCATGGTATAGAGATTATGCATAGTGGCCATGACAACATCCAACTATTAATGCGTCCATTTACATCAAGTAAAACTTGGTGTAAATACCGGCACTTAAATCACACACGGAGCAGGTGTATTCTATAACTATATGTGTAGTTTGTTAGAACGCCCATGACATGTATTATTTCACCACCCATAGCCACACCCCTTTTTGGATGCATGCATTCAAATTTAGGCATAGTGCGTTACAGAATACACTTAGGGGCCCTTTTACTAAGCCGCATGGGCGCCTACATTTACCCAATGCTTGTCAATTTGGAGTTACCGTCTGGCTACCGGGTGCCCCGGGTGGTAATTTCATTTTTTATACATGTCCGCTATGCGTGCCAGAAAATATTTTTTATTTTCTGCCACAAGGCACTAACCAGGTGGTAATCGGCGCTCTAATGATTACCACCTAGTTAATGTGTGAGATCTTACCGCTAAGTGAATGGGTGGTGGTAACGTCTAAGGCCCAAAATGGGCACACACCAATTTTTATTTTGTCACACACCCATTTTTGGCCAAAAAAATGCTTTTTTTGCAGGCATGCTAAAAAATGGATCTGAGCACGTCCAAAACATGTGCCCAGACTAGTGCAGGCCATTTTTTAGTACACCTTAGTAAAAGGACCCCTTAGTGAGTTATGCACATACATTCTAATTATTGCCAATTGGTGCTCATAATTGCTTGTTAAGCACTATTATCAATGCTAATTGGCTTGTTAAGCCAATTAAGTTAAGTGCATTGTTATTGAATATGCTTGAATTTCGGCGCAGAATGCTAGGCACAATATATAAAATCCCATGGAATACGTAAGGTATGTTTGCATAATGGGTCTATACTAGGAGTTCTTAACCAGTGGTGCCTGCATGCCCAAGGGCTGCAGGAAGAGGTCAAATGGGGTGTATAGAAGGGTCTTTAAAGATGAGGTAATTTATTGAAACTTTCTAGACAGAGTGAAGACAGTTATTAGGACAGTTATTGGCTGTGTACTACTGTAATTTTAGCAACATGTTAGCAGTTAGGACGGTTAGTGGCTAACAGTGACATATGTACCTCTCAGTAATCACTAGTGGACACATGGTTAAGAAGGGGGGGGGCGCAAGGGTTTCACTGATCAGTTAAAGAGGAGTAGGAACAAAATTTATGCAGTGCAATAGAGAACAGTCAACTAATAAGAAAGTATTTAGGATTAAGATAGTTACTAACTTTATTCAAATTGTGAGCCTGAAGGTCTCTGTATTTCACACATGGTATTTTGATCCAGCATAAATAAGTGTTAATAAAGAAACACTAATTTTAATGAGAAAAGAGTACTTTCCTAGGCTCATTTTGTGATAAGCTCTAAAGAGAGCCTTTAAACATGAAACAGGGGAAAGGAGGGTCACTGCTGGGCATGGGTGATTGGAGGGCAGGGGGAGAGGAGGGGAGAGAGAATACATGCTGGACATGGATGGAGGGGAGGGAAGAGTGAGGAAGGAGATAAGATAAGGGAAAAGGAAGAGAGGAGAAAAACTGCACATGGATGAAGAAAATAGGCAGAAGCTGAGGACCAGAAATGAAGAAGAAAGGAGGAAAGGAATGAAATAAATGGAAAGGAAGCCCTGGAAATGGAGTTAAGAGGACAGATAGCAGCAGAATCGGATACTGGGCCAGCATGATCAGAAAAACAGTCACCAGACAACAAAGGTAGAAAAAATCATTTTATTTTCATTATAGTGTTTGGAATATGTTCCCTTTGAGAATCAGGTGCTCAACATTAAAGGTTTATATTTATTTACTTATTTATGGCATTTTATCCCACATTAAACATGAATTAGATTGGAACCTGGGATCATTTAAATTTTTTTTCGTGGCGAGAGTAATGCATTGCCCCCCCCCCCCCCCCCACTGGCTATAGCCAGCTCTGCAATTTTGGGGGGCGCAGAGGTGGATGGGGGGGCGCAGAGGTGGCCGGGGGGGCGCCGAGGTGGACCAGGGAGAGAGCCTGTTGTTAAAAATTTACCAGCACACCACTGGCTGTAACCCACCATGTGTAAACCAGCTAGGTTAGGGGCAGTCTGGGGGCGGAGTTTGGGCAGCCGTTACATAACCAGTTAACGGCGATAATCATTCACTAACCCCCAGATTCTATATAGTGTGCTTAGAATTAGATCTTGAAATCAGTATGGATTCTATAATACCGTGTGCAACTAAATTGGCTTAACAAGCTAATGAGCACTGTTTTCAGCACTTAACAAGCAATAATGAGTACTAATTGGCACTGATTTGAATTTAGATGCACAACATGCTAAGCGTAATCTGTAATGATGTGCACCGAACTTCTAATGCTTGCAGGCAAAAAGGGGCATGGTTATGGGTGGGGAAATGGGCATTTTGTGGGTGTTCTGAAATTTAGGCACCTAGTTACAGAATATGGCCCAGTGCACCTAAATCTACTCTCTGGAATTTATAGCATGTTTTATTGGTGTAAATGGATGCACGCAGATTTAGGCGCTAAAATATCAACTAAGTGTATTGTATAATCGGCGCCTAAATCTAGGTGCCGATTATAGAATACGCTTAGTCGGCATTGATTTCAGTGCTGATTTTTTTTAGGTGCCATATATTGAATCTCCCCCTAAATGTCTAAGTAAACAGATAAAGTTAGCATAGCAAAAAGGATGTCATACTTTTATCCATTGAGCTAATTGGGCACTGGTCTGAATACCGAACAGTGCCTGGTTAACTTCTGAGTGACCACAGATATTTGGATATTCAATACAAGAAGCTGGATATGGCCCAGTACTGAATTTATGGGCTCAGTTCTGCCTGCAATGGTCAGTGGCTTAAAAGCTCAATATTGACTCTTTCATTTCTGGTAGGTACACTATCAGGCTCATTTTCGAAAGAGAAGGACGTCCATCTTTCGACAAATCAGAAGATGAACATCCTTCTCCCAGAGACGTCCAACTCGGTATAATCGAAACCCAATTTTGGACGTCTCCAACTGTAGTCCATCGCAAGGACGTACAAAGTTCAAGGGGGCATGGCAGAGGTGTAGCGAAGGTGGGACTTGGGCATGCCTAACACTTGGGTGTCTTTGACCCATAATCAAAAAACCCCAAGGACATCCCTGATGAACACATGGACGTTTTCACCCGGACCTGTTTTTCTTATGAATAAGGCACAAAAAGGTGCCCAAAATGACCAGATGACCACTGGAGAGCATCAGGGATGACCTCCCCTTACTCCCCCAGTGGTCACTAACCCCCTCCCACCCTCAAAAAACATCTTTAAAAATATGTCGTGCCAGCATCTATGCCAGCCTCAGATGTCATACTCAGGTCTGTGACAGTGCATGCAGGCCCCAGGATCTGTTTTAGTGGGTACTGCAGTGCACTTCAGACATGCGGACCCAGGCCCATACCCCACCCCCCTACCTGTTACATTTGTGGAGGAAACAGCGAGCTCTCCAAAACCCACCAGAAACCCACTGTACCCACATCTAGGTGATCTAGGTGCCCCCTTCACCCGTAAGGGCTATGGTAGTGGTGTACAGTTGTGGGTTGTGGGGGTGGGGGGCGCCACACACAAGGTAAGGGAGCTATGTTCCTTGGAGCATTTTATGAAGTCCACTGCAGTGCCCCCTAGGGTGCCCAGTTGGTGTCCAAGGACGTCCAAATCACAACTTGGACGTTTCTTTCGAAAATGCCCCTCCACGCCTTATCTATAGTATGGGGATCCACTATTAGGTCTTTTATTGAGGGTGAATTATCTTGTAAGCATGGACTTTTTGGTGCAATGGGTTAATCCTGTCCCTCTTTTTATGAAGTCTGGTTGGCACTGGCAGGATAACCTTATAAAGTCATTTTTGTTCAGATATGGACATATATGCATGCAAATAATCCACTACAAGATTGTGACTGGTGCAAAAGTATACTTGTTGGCATAATGCTGTGTACTTTGTTGTTAGCTGTGTAGAGAGGTGGAGCACAGGTGGAGTTCGAAAGTACATATGGCAATTTACTTGCATACTCAAATAATCCAGGTACGGCTGTTTACAGTGGTGTACATATCTGCACCAGCAATGTAGATGTGATTTCTACTGCTTACGCTAGTATTTCTTAGACAGATGGGTGCCATGGAGGGGCATTTTTTATATGACATCTAAGTCTGACTTTGGACATTTTGCTAAAAACGTCCAGAATCTGAATAGCGAATATAGCGATTTTCGAAACAGCAAAATCGTCTCTCTTTTTCATTCATTTCAGTATTTATATACCGCTTAGACTTACGTGGTTTACAGTTTCATTTTATAGGTATTGGGTCTGTCCCTAGTGGGCTCAAAATCTAAGTAGTACATTGTACTACTGTTGTACCTGGGGCAATGGAGGGTTAAGTGACTTGCCCAGGGTCAAACAGAGCTGCAGAGCGAATTGAACCTAGTTCCCCAGGATCTCAACCCACTGCCGACCATCAGGCAGCAGTGGGAATTGAACCCAGTTCCCCAGTCTGCAACCCACTGCACTAACCATTAGGTTATTCCTCCACTTGCTAGATGTTTTTGTGCTCTGTGCGTTTATCTTTTTGGTCCATTTTCGGGGGAAAAAAACATCCAAGTGAAAAACACACAAAATCAAGCCATTGGAATGTAGGAGGAGCCAGCATTCTTAGTAGACTGGCCACACAGGCATCCCAGCAGAGCAGTGTGGCACCCTAAGGAGCACTGCAGCGGAATTCACATCAAAGCTCTCAGGTACACGTCTCACCCTTTCCCCCTTATATTGTAGGGGGAGCCCTCCAAAACCCATCAAAAATTCACTGTACCCAACTATAAACCACTACAATATCCCTTATGTCTGTAGTTGTCACCTTTATGTCGGTACAGTAGATTTTGGTGGGTTTTGGGGGGCTGACACTTTCCACCATAAGTACAACAGAGTGGATTATGAGCCTGGGTCCCCTTATCTACAGTGCATTGCACCAATCACTAGGCTACTCCAGGGACCTGCTTGCTGCTCTAAGAGGACTGACCATAACATCTGAAGCTGTCATATGGCAAGCAAAATGTGCAAATGCTGCTTTACGTCAGTTTTTTTTTAATAGCTATATATTATTGAGGAAGTTTATATCATGTTCACTCTTTCGCTCTGCTTTATGCCACTTGTTAAACGTTGTCTTTCGAAAATAGACCCCATCATGTGTCTTTATAAAAAATAGCACTTAAGTTGGTGCCTACATGCCCTCTTAAACTAAGTGCCCCCCCTTATAAAATTACCCTGTATAGATACATAATTGTGAATACATTTGGGTTTGAACATATTTTGTCTTCATGATTGTTTTTTGTATGTAGGCCTCCTACCCCCAAAGTCTTTTGTATGTTTTAACATGCCAAATCCATTTGTGGATGGGTTTTAAACTTTCTGATATAATCACACTGATTTAAAAAAGAAATCCACTGGCTTCCCATTGTGTATCATGCCATTTTAATTTTGATTTGAAAGATCCTGAAAAAATCTACTCTACTTTATTTCAATTGCCAGTTGATCTGGTATTATGTTCACATGGTCAGCATCTGATGTTAATCTTGAAACACCTGCATTATCCATAACGAGACTATCAGCATTAGCATTCCTTATTAAAGAATGTTTGTTCAGTCAATTCAAATTCAATTAGTTTTTATTATTTGTATAATTGATTAAAAATGGTTATATGAAATAACTTTTAAGGTTTGATCATTGTTTAGGAAAGCCTCCCTTATTGTACTGTTTTGTTTATATTATTCTTTGGCTGTTTTTCGTTGTTATTTTATATTTTATTATTATTTATACAGTTTAGCCTGTTTTAATTGCTTGTTCTTGGATCAGTTTTTAATGGCATTTCTTGTTTACCATGTTTTGTTACTGTTTAATTGTTGTTTCTTGATTTGGGCATTTTATAGGGAAAATAGGCAATAAATAATAGTATTTGGATTTGATAGGACTTTAGGAACTGAAATAGATGTGATATTTTGAAACTTGGGAACTCCACTTTACAAGTAAAACAGATATGTACCAGGGCAAGTTTTAGGGATGTGTGACCTGCACAGAATGCCATGCCTGAAGATGCACAAATATGCCAGTTCTCCCTCCTACACCAAAACCCTCCAGCCTCAGTCTCCAGGCTGCACTTAAGCAGTCAATTCATGGAACAGATGCAGAAGTCACTCTTAATCCAAAGTCAAATGGAAGTATAAACAGCCCTATATTGAAACCTACCCAGAGCCATCCCTGCAAAACTGACATAGGGTTTCAGGAGTTACCCTTTGGGATACATGAGCAGCAAGTTGAAGGAGAAGATAATTGCTTTTCTGCCTTCATTTTATGCTGATCAGCCTGCTTTGAAGGAAAAGGGGGTGAAACAGAATGGAGTAAGCTGCTGGGAGACAGATGTGTCCAGGGTGAAGGGGTTGTGGGTCAGGAACTCAAACAGTAGCTTTGACAAGGGGTGCTAGTCAGCCCTATTGTTACAAACTATCCAAATAATATTTTTCTATATAAATATTAGTGCTAAGTGAGACCTGAACAAAATATGCCAGTCACTTAAAAAGATATCAGCAATTACATGACATGACATAAGAGGAAAAGACCTCAGGCATCTTTGGAGAGCTGAATTCTTAGATAATCTGTTTTTCATGCAAAGACACAACCTCATTTTTCCATGTTTGCTTGCATATTAACATTAAATATTAATGCAGAAAGAATACTGGATAAGTTCAATCTGACCAATTTCTCTACTAAATATAATATGATAAACTTTATTTAACTTCTCACTTTACCCTCATTTCCCCAAAATAAATATCCGCTACCCCTTTCCCATGCCTTTTTGAACTCTGTTATTGTTTTTGTCTTTAGTAATTTTGCTAGATTGTTTCATACATTCCCCATCCTTTCTCTGAAGAAATATTTCTTTGTGTTACTCCTGAGTCTACTTCGTTCCAGCATCATATTTAAACCTCTTGTTCTACTTTGACAAACTTGGCCTATATCATATGTGGTAGTCTTCAGAACCTCACCATATGGTTTTCTGTACTTTAAATCCATGACTGCATTGTTTTGTAGAATAAATTGTAATTGCTATCCCCTTAACCACTGTTTAAAGTTTCTTAATCATTCCTGATTTTTCACATTCTCTCTCAAATGCTGACATAGTAAGATCTTAAGTTCATCTTTAAAAAGACAGACATTATTATCTGTTGACTTTGCAGTATCACCTTTGGTAATATTGTATAGAAAATGTCTCTTTTCTTCTTTTCCTATCTTCCCTAAAGAATGCAACTTACCTACTTCTTCAAAAACTTCTATAGCTACGTAACTTCATAAGATACCAATGTCCCACCCCTACACATCTACCTCATCAAACTCTTCAGATAAGCACACAAACCATCGTCATACAAATATCAACGTCCCAACCTTATCAACAACCCACCTCTACAAATCACCCCTAACAACACTCCACTCTCCCCCACGAGTTCATTCTTAGAAGTCATTTAACACGCAACAGATCACATAGGATCCCCTGAGAAAGTGCAAAACTGAATGCACTCGCTATTACACAAAGGAGCCAGAATGAACGTAATGAAATTACTCCTAGGAATCTACTCCTTAACATTGCTCCAAATACTGTTAGCCACACCGCTCAATGATTATAACACCATACCAATACTACACAGCCAATTCAGGATTACCAGACACACCAACCTCAACCAAACCGGCAACAGAACTTACAATAGCAAAGCATTGTCCCACAAACAAGCTGCACAACCAACACAAAGAGGCTCTAATAAATCCAAATTGACATACAAATGATAACTAATAAAGGTTCCCATTTTCACCATTACGGAAGATCCATACCTTACAATTCAAATAGGTTACATCAATGCCATATCAAAAGTAAACAAAACAGAAATGATAAAAGATTGGATCACATCAGAAACCTTAGATTTACTCTTCATCAGCGAAACCTGGATCCATGACCAAAAAGATCCCATAATACTGGACCTTTGCCCTCCAGGATACAGCATTACACAGTGGACCAGAATAGGTAAGAGGGGCGGAGGCATTGCCATAATCTACAGATCCCGTCTCACTTTAGAAACCACTGCTGAATCAATCACACCTCAACTAGAAATTGCCTCAATCAGATTGCAACATAAGTGTAGCTAGCAATCTAAATTGCATCCTATTCTACAGACCGCCAGGCACTTGGAGCGAAGCATATATAACCCTAATGGATTTCATATCGGCCACTTGTACATCTAACTCAAACATACTAGTCATTGGGGGCATAAACCTTCATTTAGAAGACCCAAACTCAACTGGTGTCCAAGATTGTAAGGAATTCTTCCAACTATGGGATTTTGAATGGCCACATCTGAATGCCGCCCACAGAAAAGGCCACACACTTGACCTGCTAACCCATAAATTCACAACAGACCAAATCATTGAAATGATTGACCACAAATGGACAGAAATTCTATGGTCAGATCACTTCAAATTAAATCTGACCCTACATTGGCTGAAGAATGGGCATCTCAAAGCTGATGAAATAAAATCTTACCAAACCAGAGGTAAAGTGGACACAACTACATTTTGGCAATCAATTTATGACAACAATTGGTCTATTCCATCTGATTCTATCAACTATCTTGCAGATTGGGAATTGCGATGTATCACCGTTCTAAATGAATTAGCTCCTTTACGAACAAAAAACACTCACAAACCAAACAAGACCCCATGGTTCAACAAAAATGTGAAACAATTAAAATCTAGAACCAGGGCCGTGCCTAGGGTCTCTGGCGCCCCCCTGCAGACTATCAGTTGGCGCCCCCCCCCCCCCCCGGTGAAAATGATCGCTCACCACTTGCTACACTGACAGGAATTGTCAGCAATATTCTTAGAAACAAATTGCTATACATTGCAAAATAAGATAGCAGATGTAAATTCTCAAAGTAGACATATTCCAAACGCTAAAATGAAAATAAAATGATTTTTTTCTACCTTTGTTGTCTGGTGACTTTCTTTTTCCGATCATGCTGGCCCAGTATCTGAGTCTGCTGCTATCTGTCCTCTTAACTCCATTTCCAGGGCTTCCTTTCCATTTATTTCTTTACTTTCCTCCTTTCTTCTTCATTTCTTGCTCTAGATCCATTTCCAGCAATTTCTTCTCTCTCCCTGGGTCCTGTCCTCCCATCCATGTCCATCCTTGTCCCTCTCTGCCCTTCCCTCCTCCATCCATAGCCAGCAATCCTCCTCTCTCCTCTCCCCTCCATTTCCAGCAAATTGTCCTCTCCCTGGGCCCCCATGTCCATCCTTGTCCCCCTCTGCCCTTCCCTCCTCCATCCATAGCCAGCAATCCTCCTCTCTCCCCTCCCCTCCATTTCCAGCAAATTGTCCTCTCCCTGGGCCCCCATGTCCATCCTTGTCCCTCTCTGCCCTTCCCTCCTCCATCCATAGCCAGCAATCCTCCTCCCCTCCCCTCCATTTCCAGCAATTTGTCCTCTCCTTGGGCCCCCATGTCCATCCTTGTCCCTCTCTGCCCTTCCCTCCTCCATCCATAGCCAGCAATCCTCCTCCCCCTCCCCTCCATTTCCAGCAATTTGTCCTCTCCTTGGGCCCCCATGTCCATCCTTGTCCCTCTCTGCCCTTCCCTCCTCCATCCATAGCCAGCAATCCTCCTCTCTCCCCTCCCCTCCATTTCCAGCAAATTGTCCTCTCCCTGGGCCCCCATGTCCATCCTTGTCCCTCTCTGCCCTTCCCTCCTCCATCCATAGCCAGCAATCCTCCTCCCCTCCCCTCCATTTTCAGCAATTTGTCCTCTCCTTGGGCCCCCATGTCCATCCTTGTCCCTCTCTGCCCTTCCCTCCTCCATCCATAGCCAGCAATCCTCCTCTCTCCCCTCCCCTCCATTTCCAGCAAATTGTCCTCTCCCTGGGCCCCCATGTCCATCCTTGTCCCCCTCTGCCCTTCCCTCCTCCATCCATAGCCAGCAATCCTCCTCTCTCCCCTCCCCTCCATTTCCAGCAAATTGTCCTCTCCCTGGGCCCCCATGTCCATCCTTGTCCCCCTCTGCCCTTCCCTCCTCCATCCATAGCCAGCAATCCTCCTCTCTCCCCTCCCCTCCATTTCCAGCAAATTGTCCTCTCCGTGGGCCCCCATGTCCATCCTTGTCCCCCTCTGCCCTTCCCTCCTCCATCCATAGCCAGCAATCCTCCTCTCTCCCCTCCCCTCCATTTCCAGCAAATTGTCCTCTCCGTGGGCCCCCATGTCCATCCTTGTCCCTCTCTGCCCTTCCCTCCTCCATCCATAACCAGCAATCCTCCTCTCTCTCCCTTCCCCTCCATTTCCAGCAAATTGTCCTCTCCCTTCACGCGATTCGCGAACCGCTTAGCACTGCTTAAAAAAAAAATTACACATCAGCAGGAACAGGCTGCTTCAGCCAATCCCAGGGGCCTTCCTTCAGCGTGTTCCGCCCAAGGGCTGAAGGAAGGCTCCTGGGATTGGCTGAAGCAGCCTGTTCCTGCTGACGTGTAAATTTTTTTTTTAAGCAGTGCTAAGCGGCAGCGCGGTTCGCAAATCGCGTGAAGGGGGGGTGGGGGGGTGGGACGACGCGACGGCAACGAAGAGGAGAAACAAGAGAAGTGCTGCGTGTGCCGGTAAGCTGCTCAAAGGCACAGGGGACGCCGTCAACACTGCCAGGTGGGGACCGGAGCCGGTTTTAAAGGTCATGGTTGGGCTGGGGAGGCTTAGCCTCCCCAAGCCTCTTATACGGGGCGCCTATGCCTCTGCTCTTTCCTCCGCACCCTGGGGCCTTTAAATCTTTTACTTCCGGTCGCAGCAGCGTCAGTGAAAGCGGAGCGCTGCCGACATCTCCCTTCGCGCTCTTGGTTCCCTCAGTGTCCGCCTTCTTCTAGAAGGCGGGACACTGAGGGAACCAATGAGTGCAAGGGAAGGGAGACGTCGGCAGCGCTTTCACTGACGCTGCTGCGACCAGGTAAAAGATTTAAAGGCCTCGGCGGCGCGGGGCGAGAGTAAGCACCGCGGCGGCGCCCTCCAGAGGTGGGCGCCCCCCTGCGGCGCTTACCCCGCTTACCGCATCGGCACGGCCCTGTCTAGAACCAGACAACTCGAACAATCCTGGGGAAAAAACAAAAATGATCAAAATCTAAACGCTTGGAAATAATCACATAGAAAATACAAATATGAAATCAAAAAAATCCAAACGGAACTACTATAATGAACAACTAGGTTCTGACTACAAAGACATGAAAAAGTTATACAAGCTACTGGATAAATTACTAGGCACAAAACCAGTGTCCTCAAAATAAAATCAGGAATCCCAACAGCAGACAAACTTTTTAACTACTTCAAAGGCAAAATTGTTGATCTACGCAAAAATGTTTCACAGGACTACACCAACCTTGATACCTTCCTTAATGAGCTAGACCCACACTCAGAAGAATACCCAGCCGACTGAACTTGGACAAATTTCACCCAAATCACACAAGAAACAATAGCACTATCAACCAATAAGCTCTCTACAGCCTACTGTCAATTGGACTCCTCCCCAGTGCTTTTTTTGTAGAAAAAAAGGTGCCGGTACTCATTATGGGCGGGGTCACCACATATGGCTCCACCCCTATGATAGCCACACCCCCTATACCAGCCATGGTGCATATAAACAGACATCATTGAAAATATTACAGTACTATAGGAGAAAAAAATAACGTGATTTTTTTTCATTATAAATAATCTCTGTAAGCTCTTACAGCTCCAGTATACCCAGTGCAAAATAAGACAGCCAATGTAAATTCTCAAATTGGCCATATTACAAACACTAAAATGAAAATAAAATGATTTTTTTCTACCTTTGTTGTCTGGTGACTGTTTTTCTTTCCATATTGGTCCCAGTCTGTGATTCTCCTTTCCTTTGTTTTCGCTTAACTCTTCTGTGCCATTTGTCATTTTTGTCTCCTTTTTCTTTGCTTTCTTCAATATTTTTCAGGCTCTTTCTCTGTCCAGATTTAATTCATTCTTACTATCCATTCTTTAATTTCCTTCATCTACCTGTGGCTTTTCATCTTTTCCTCACCCTCGTTCTCCCCATGCCCCTTCCTCTTATTCTCCAGTCTTTCTCTATTCTCCTTTTCCATCCAGCAGCTCTGCTTTCTCTCCCCATCCTTCCAGTGTCTCCCCTATTTCTTTCTGCATTCTTCCATCCAGCGTCTTCCCTCTTTCTATCCCTATCCTTCCGTTTTCCCTCTCTCTCTCCCCATCCTTCCATCTGTTTTTCCCCCTCTCTCTCCCCATCCTTCCACCTGTTTTCCCTCTCTCTTTCCCCATCCTTCCATCTGTTTTTCCCTCTCTCCCCAATCCTTCCATCTGTGTTTTTCCCTCTCTCTCCCCATCCTTCCATCTGTTTCTCCCCTCTCTCCCCAATCCTTCCATCTGTTTTTCCCCTCTCTCCCCAATCCTTCCATGTTTTTCCCTCTCTCCCCATCCTTCCATCTGTTTTCCCCTCTCTCTCCCCAATCCTTCCCTCTGTTGGTTTCCCTTTTTCTCTCTCTTCCCAATCCTTCCCTCTGTTGTTTTCCCTCTTTCTCTCTCTCCCCAATCCTTCCCTCTGTTGTTTTCCCTCTCCCTCTCTCCCCAATCCTTCCCTCTGTTGGTTTCCCTCTTTCTCTCTCTCCCCAATCCTTTCCTCTGTTGTTTTCCCTCTCTCTCTCCACAATCCTTCCCTCTGTTGGTTTCCCTCTTTCTCTCTCTCCCCAATCCTTCCATCTGTTGGTTTCCCTCTCTCTCTCTCCACAATCCTTCCCTCTGTTGTTTTCCCTCTCCCTCTCCCTCTCTCCCCAATCCTTCCCTCTGTTGGTTTCCCTCTTTCTCTCTCTCCCCAATCCTTCCCTCTGTTGGTTTCCCTCTTTCTCTCTCTCCCCAATCCTTCCCTCTGTTGGTTTCCCTCTTTCTCTCTCTCTCCAATCCTTCCCTCTGTTGGTTTCCCTCTTTCTCTCTCTCCCCAATCCTTCCCTCTGTTGGTTTCCCTCTTTCTCTCTCTCCCCAATCCTTCCCTCTGTTGGATTCCCTCTCCCTGCCAAGTTTGGTGCGAACGGCGCGAAGTCGCGACGCACGCGGCACCAGCCCCTATTTCCGGCCACTGCTGCTTCTCCTGTTGAGCAGCAGCAGCCGCTACACAAAGAAAAAGAATATTTTAAAAAAAAATTTGAAACCTGGCTGAAACGCGGCACCCCAGCACTGTAGACAGCCATTAGGCATTGGCTGTTGCCCCGCAGCCGCTCCTCCTCTTGCCTCTACGTCACTGCCCCTGGAGGAAGACCCCGGAGGAGCACAGTGACATAGAGGCAAGAGGAGGAGCGGCTGCGGGGCAACAGCCAATGCCTAATGGCTGTCTACAGTGCCGGGGTGCCGCGTTTCAGCCAGGTTTGAAGCTTTTTTAAAATCTTTTTCTTTGTGTAGCGGCCGCTGCTGCTCAACAGGAGAAGCAGCAGCGGTCGGAAATGGGGGCTGGCACTGCATGCGGGACATGGACTCACGGGGCGGGGGAGCAAAAAAAAAAGGTGCCAGTACGCCGTACCGTTGCGTACCGGCACAAAAAAAGCACTGCTCCTCCCCAATTATCTAATGAACCCCCCCCCCCACTCGATTCATCACTGAATTTACCTCCCACCTCAACCTCTTGTTCCAGCATGCCATATTCCCTAAAGACAAAGGTAATATACTACTCACACCATTACAAAAAGACACCAAAAAGAAAACTAACGATATCACCAACTACAGACCTGTGGCATCCATCCCACTTACAACCAAACTGATGGAAAGCTGAATACATCAACAATTTCTCAATCCTTCATGAATCACAGTCGGGCTTCAAATCCCTCCACAGTACGGAAACCGTCCTGGTAACTCTCCTAGCCAAGTTCAAAAAGGAAATCACATTAGGTAAAAACATACTCCTCTTGCAATTTGACTTGTCAAGCACATTCGATATGGTTGACCACTATATACTATTAAGAATACTCGACAAGATAGGCATAGGAAGAAATATACTCAAATGGATCAAGGGTTTCCTAACCACAAGATCTTATCAAGTAAAAGCAAACTCAAACATATCACCATCATGGAGTGCCGACTGCAGAGTACCCCAAGGTTCACCTCTCTCACCCATATTATTTAATTTGATGATGATCCCCCTTGCTCATGCCCTACACAAGCAAAATCTTAATCCTTTTCTGTATGCGGATGATGTCACCATTTACATACCGCTCAACTCTAATCCAACAGAAATCTCTGTTGCAATAAAGACTAGTTTAAGCTTAATGGATGCCTGGGCATCGGCATTCAAACTCAAACTCAACAAGGAAAAAACTCACTGCCTTATTCTCTCTTCTCACCACAAAACAAACCTCCCTTCATCCATAAAAACCTCAGAACATACTCTCCCAATATCAGACAAACTGAAGATCCATGGAATTACTATTGACACCAACCTAACCCTGGATTGCCAAGCCTCTGCCACCACGAAGAAAATGTTCCATGCAATGTGGAAACTCAAAAGAATCAAACAATTCTTCCCAAGGGAAACTTTCCGTAACATAATTCAAACAAGGGTACTATCACATGTTGACTACTGAAACGCCGTATATGCGGAATGCAAAGAACAGATCTTAAGGAAACTCCAGACCGCACAGAAAACGGCAGCTAGACTCATTTTTGGAAAGACAAGATTCAAAAGTGCTAAACCCCTACGCCAAATACTGCACTGGCTACCAATCAAGGAATGAATAGCCTTCAAAATTTGCACTCTGTTCCACAAAATAATCCATGGCCTGGCCCCAACCTACATGACCGAACTTATCGACTTACCAACTAGAAACATCATCGAATCATCAAGAACCTTTCTAAACCTGCATTACCCAAACTGTAAAGGACTAAAATACAAATCAACATATGCATCCAGCTTTTCCTACATTTGCACCCAGCTCTGGAACGCATTAACTAGAAACATTAGAACTGTGAACACCCATCTAAAATTCCGAAAAGACCTCAAGACTCACCTCTTCCGGAAAGCCTACCCAACAGACCCAAACTAATTCATGAACAATGCATCACATCTATTGAACTAAGAAATTAACAATACCCCTTCCTCATAATCATATTACTTCATACTGTATGAATTTTACCACTCCAGCTATAATTAAGTGTACTTCTACCCTTATCCTACTCTGTATTGCTCACTAGAAGCTGTAGTCCCATCACCTGAGACTTATCAGCCTCACGGGGATTACTTCTCTCTATATGCTACTATATATTCGTCCCAGAGTTGTATTCTCTTTTCTGGAACCTTATCAGCTTCCTTGCACCTACTGTTGCTCTATTTTCCACTCTGTATATATTCCCGGAGTTGATACTCTCCTCTCCGGAACCTGTAAGCCACATTGAGCCTACTGCTATGCGGAAAAATGTAGGATACAAATGTTATAAATGTAATAAATAAATAAAAAAATAAATAAAAGGTATCATATTATTTTATTTTTTTGTTCTATTCCTATGGAATACCTCTAAAAGTGGACTAACATTGTACCACACCATTTTTCTAATAATGTACCTCAAATTCAGATTTCAAATAAGATTTACCATAAATTATTAATGACCATGATTGATTAATGATTGAGGGAGATGATTTTAGAAGAGTACACTTGCAAGTGTAGGTGTTTTCTGAAATCTATATTTCTCTGAGGACAAGCAGGCTGCTTGTTCTCACGTGTGGGTTGACATCCGCATCAGCCCGGGAAATGGAAAGATGTTATTCTGCAAGCAAAATCAGAAAAAAAATGTTTCTGGAGTCTTCTGGCACGTGAGCAGCGCTCACCACGCATGCATGGCCGTCTTCCTGCCCATCACGTGAGCGTTCCCGCTAGTTCTTTTTTCTCCGCGGTTAGGTGCGGTCGATTTTTTTTCTTGCTCCTCGCAGACCAGGGAAGGAGTTCTTCTGAACGTTTTTTGTGCTTCTTTTCTTTATTCCTTTCAAATTATAGTTAAAAAAAAAACTCCCGTAGTTTCTTTTCTTACTTTTTAAGCCCCTTTTTAAGTTTCCTTTGTTGTTTGACGCGGCTGCTTTAGGTTGTGCGGTCGGGTGGGTCCCTTTTTGTGCCCCTTTTTCTTTTAACAGGCATGATCGCGTCCTTTGATTTCGCCGAAGTCGTTTTTTTATCCATGTCATCGAAGACACCCAGCTGCTTCAAACGTTGTACTTGGTGCAACCGGACTATCTCGGGTACCGATACCCACGTGTGGTGTATCCAGTGCCTTGGGCCCGACCATAGCCCAGCCGCTTCTAGTCTGTGTCTTTGCATGAAGAAACGGACCCAAGCGTCTCGAGAGGCCCAGCGAAAGAAGCTTTTTGGGGCTCAGTCCAGTCCTTCGACATCGACATAGACATCGGTACCGAGGTCGGTGGTGTCGGCATCGACATCAAGGGACGCATCAATGTCGGGAGCACAGGTAATGGCTGCGGTGTGACCAACTCGTGATGGGAGCAGTGAGGTGTCGAGTGGGTCTCCACCTGTCTCAAGGCCTCCTGTTATGCAGGCCCCCCGGGACCGACCTTCATCGGACCCGGCCCGGCCCGGCACTGTCATCGTTCTCCTTCAACACATGGTGCCGGAAGCTCTGGGTCGTCGAGGGATTTGGCACCCAAGAAGTGTCGGCACCGAGAGGATCGCTCCCCCTCTATTCAGGAGGTGCCGATGCGTCGGTCTAGCAGCCCGGTACCCGCTCCCGAGCCTCGACAGATTCTGCCACCGGCTCCTGTACTGACCCCGCAGCCTTGTTCAATGACAGCTCTCAACGAGCGCATCAGGGCCTTATTTCCAGAGCTTCTGGAAGGGTTACTGCTCCAGGCTGCTTCGGTGTCATGTTTCTCTAAGACAATTATGTGGCAGGCGTAAACAACAGTCTGGCCAACAGGTTGATCAGGATAATGCAACCTCACGAGTGGTCACTGAACACGAGCATAGTCCGCAAGATCTTCCGAGTATGGGGCACCCCCTCGGTGGATCTTTTTGCCCCTCAGATCAATCACAAGGTCCCTCAGTTGTGTTCCAGGCTTCAGGCCCATGACAGACTAACGTCAGATGCCTTTCTCCTACATTGGGGGACAGGCCTTCTGTACACGTATCCTCCCATACCTCTAGTACTACTACTACTACTACAAATCATTTCTATAGCACTACCAGTCTAGTAGGGAAGACTTTGCTGAAACTCAAGCAAGACTGCGGAACCATGATCCTCATTGCACCCTTTTGGCCACGTCAGATTTGGTTCCCTCTTCTTCTGGAGTTGTCCTCCGAAGAACCATGGAGATTGGAGTCTTTTCCAACCCTCATCTCTCAGAACGAGGGGTCGCTTCTACATCCCAACCTCCGGTCTCTGGCTCTCACGGCCTGGATGTTGAAAGCTTAGAATTCGCCTCCTTGGATCTCTCAGAGGGTGTCTCCTGAGTCTTGCTTGCTTCCAGGAAAGATTCCACGAAGAGGTGTTACTCTTTCAAATGGAGGTGGTTTGCCATCTGGTGTGACAGCTAAGCCCTAGATCCTCTTTCTTATCCTACACAGACCCTGCTTGAATACCTTCTACACTTATCAGAGTCTGGTCTCAAGACCAACTCTGTAAGAGTTCACCTTAGTGCGATTAGTGCTTATCATCGCCATGTAAAGGGTAAGCCTATCTCTGGACAGCCTTTAGTTGTTCGCTTTATGAGAGGTTTGCTTTTGTCAAAGCCTCCGGTCAAACCTCCACCAGTATCATGGGATCTCACTCAGCTGATGCAAGCTCCTTTTGAGCCACTGAATTCCTGCCATCTGAAGTACTTGACCTGGAAGGTCGTTTTCTTGGTAGCTGTTACTTCAGCTTGTAGAGTCAGTGAGGTTCAGGCCTTAGTAGTGCATGCACTTTATATCAAATTTCATCACAATGTTAGAGCCATGGCTGCGTCAGTGGCTCACTTAAAGTCAGCCTCCATTGAGGAGATTTACAAGGCTGAAACGTGGTCATCAGTCCACACACATTCACATCTCACTACTGCTTTCAGCAAGATACCCGATGCGACAATCGGTTTGGGCAGTTGGTGCTGCAGAATCTGTTCGGGATTTAGAATCCAACTCTACCCCCTTAGGCCCATTTTGATTCTTTCCAGGCTGCACTTTCAATTAGTTGATTTTGGTTTTAGGTCAATCTATGTTTTGTCCTCGCCGTTGCGATTCTCAATTGACCAATGTTCATTGTTTTGAGTGAGCCTGGGTGCTAGGGATACCCCACACATGAGAACAAGAAGCCTGCTTGTCCTTGGAGAAAGCGAAGATACATACCTGTAGCAGGTATTCTCCGAGGACAGCAGTCTGATTGTTCTCACAAACCCGCCCACCTCCCCTTTGGAGTTGTTGTTCTTGTATTTGCTTTTTGATTTAACTAGCAGGAACGCTCACACGACGGGCGGGATGAAGGCCACACATGCGCAGTGCTTGGTGCTTGCGCGCCAGAAGACTCCAGAAACATTTTTGCTGATTTTGCTTGCAAAATAACGTCTCTCCATTTCCCGGGCCGACATGGACGTCAACCCACAGGTGAGAACAATCAGCCTGCTGTCCTCAGAGAATACCTGCTACAGGTATGTATCTTCGCTATCTCCACCTTCTGGAACACACCTACAAAACACACACATGCGCGCGTGCACACACACAAACACACACATGAGAGATACACATGTATGGTCACAAAATAGGCAAACTATACATGTGCAAAGCCCAGTGAGAAAAACAGGAACACTTTAGAAAAATAAATAAACATATATATTCCTGCTAGAGGCCGATCAAATTTCAGTTTTGTTTTCGGCACCGAAACCAGACCAAAATCCAGGTTTTGGTTGAAAATACATGTGCATTTTCAGCTAGAACCCCAAACCCAAACCCACTCTCCCCACCACCATGATCACCCTCCCCATCCCACCTGACCACCCTTAGGCCTTCCCTGGTCTTACCGTAGGAAGCCCTGATGGTCTAGTCACCTCTTTGGGGGCAGGGACAAACTCCACTAGTTCCTCCCCTGTGCCGCTACTCCCTACACAAAAGCTGCTGAGACTTCCTACAGCAGTCTTGTGAGACTCCCATAGGAGTCCCCGCCAACAATTTTGTAATTGAACCAGCATGGGCACAATGACTGCTGGGACCTCCCAAGGCAGTCTCCTGAGACTGGCATGGAAAGTCTCGGTGGCTATTGCATTGGGAGCAATGGCACGGAGCAGGAATAAGTGGGATTTGTTCCTGTCCCTACGAGGCCAATAGACCACCAGAGCTTCATATGATAGGACTAGGGAGGGCCTATAGGGTGGTCAGATGGGATGGGGGGATAGTGATCGTGGGAGGGAAGTGAGTTTCAGTTTACAGCTGAAAATGCACGGTGGGGGGCACTACTTGGGGAGTGGGCTTGGGAAGGGGGATTTGTTTTTGGTCAGGTTTGAGGGAGAGAGTGAGGGTAGTTTCTTTTATGGTTTCTATTTCTGACAAAACTGAGCAGCCAGTTTCGGTCACAGATTCATTTTCAGCAGAAACCAAAGATACTGGGTTAGGTTGGAATCTAATTCCTGCCCACTGGCCATGTATACATGTATTTTAAATTCCTCAGTAAAACACAGGAAGATTGTCCATGTAGCACCAGCAAGGGTGGAGGGAGGGGGGGCGACAACGACTTGTGTACTTCCACCCAGTGAACTACACATGTGTAATGCAAATTGGGTTGTGACCAGGGGATCAGCATAGATGTGTCAGAGGAATTCTGAAAATTTTCACGCAGTGTTATAGAATAGGGTCATTTTTGCGCCAAAATGTCATGAATTGGGTGCTGAGGAAGAACACAGGAGTGTAGGGCAAAAAACTGACTTCCAGCCTGGTAGGAGATGTTTGTAAGTTCTTTATTTGAAAAGCACATAACGAATGACCCAACATGGATCTGTGTTTTGGTGGACCTAGCTGCAATGGCTTCCACAATGTTGGAGGGGGCTTGGAGGGGGCCCCACCATGGCTACACCTCTGTATAACTTCCAGGTTCCACCAAAGACCCAGATATTCAGTGTCACTGCCCAGATACAGTATGTCACTGAATAGCTGGGTGTAATTTAGCTAGTGGCAGTTAGCATTTTAAAAAATGCTGATCAACACCAGCTAAATATTGACCCATCAGTTTCTAGTGTCACAGCTCCTACTCTGTGGAACAATTTACCTGTAGCTCTGAGACTGGAGACATGCTTTATGTAATTTAAGAGTGGGCTTAAAACCTGCCTCTTTCTACATGTTTTGACCCCCAACCATTTCTTACACAGATTCACAGGAATTTGTGGCAGGCTACTAGGAGTGGAGACAAATGGGAAGATCAAAACTGGAATGTGCAATGGACTGAATTTTTATTTCATTTCTTTTTAATATTTTACTTACTATAACTATTTTATTTAAACTAGTATTGCAAATCCCTTAGAATTTAAATTGATGAGCAGTATATCAAATGATAAACTTGAAACTTGAAAGAACTGAGATAGACAGAGGAGACCTTCAGGGATATAGTAGACAAATCCCATTCCATTCTGACAGCTTCTGGGCTGCCATAAAGGAGAAAATCACTTTAAAGCAATGCATCAAGTTGGCGTGGAAGAAAGAAATCCTATAGTCAGGACCCACCTGTGATGTATTATCCTCTTGCACTGAGGATGTGTCTCCAGGGTTGTGTGCCTGAAACGACTAGGGGGCATGCGATGATGCTACAAAGTAGTAAATTTAATACGAATCTGAGAAAATTTTTCTTCCCTCAATGTGTAATTAAACTCTGGAATTCGTTTCCAGAAAATATGGTAAAGGCAATTAGCTTAGCGGAGTTTAAAAAAGGTCTGGATGGCTTCCTAAAGAAAAAGTCCATAGAACATTATTAAATTGACATGGGAAAAATCCACTGCTTATTTCTGGGATAAGCAGCATAAAATGTATTGAACTTTTTTGAGATCTTGCCAGGTATTTATGACCTGGATTGGCCACTGCTGGAAACAGGATGCTGGGCTTGATGGACCTTTGGTCTGTCCCAGTGTGGCAATACTTATGTACTTATGTACCTATGGCTGTTGCACTTAGGTGATTCAATCAACAGACATGTTAGTTGGGTAACTGGTGGGCATAAGGATCACATGATAACTGAAGAGAAGGTGTTAGATCCCAGACATCACCTAGAAAAGATTTTAGAGAGTGCTGGGGAGGAGTAGCTTTCAATGACATAAGAAATGTGAGGGAGGTTCTGGAAGCCAGATTTAGACTTTTATGTAGAAAGTTGAAAACCAGAACTTCCAGGGTAGCATTCTCAGAAATGCTCCCCATTCTACATGCAGGATCGAAGAGGCAGACAGAACTCTGAAATCTCAATGTTTGGATGAGACATTGGTACAGGAAAGAGGAATTTAGATTTGTTATAAAATGGGCAACACTCTGGGAAAAGGAAGCCTATTCCAAAAAGATAGGCTCCACTTCAGTCAGATTGGAACCCGGCTGCTGGTAACTAAAGTTTGAAAAAGAGATACAGCAGCTTTTAAACTAGAACCTGGGGAAAAGCTAACAGTTGGTCAGGAGGAGCATACGGTTCAGAGTAAAGTATGTTTAAAGTATACTCTCAAAGGAGGGAACTTAGGGTATTCTGATTGAGAGGTTGCAATATTGGCAAAAGTAGCCCAGGTACTTTTAGTAAAGAACAAAGTTGAAAAATAGCATATTATCCCTGTCAACTGCTAAGCATGTTACAATTATGAACATAACCCATACTTTGAAATGTCTGCCTATAAATTCTAGATGTCTAAAAAATAAGATGAGAGAGTCAGAATACATAGCACTGAATGAATTTTATCACAATGAAAGAGTAAACTAAATTGGTAGAGGGGTGGTGCTATATGTTGAGAAGAACATTGTGTCAAATAGAATAAAAGTTCTGCAAGAAACACCATTCCGCACCATTAACTTGTTATGGGTAAACATTCCGTGTGTAAAGGGAAACAGAATAGTGGTGAGTGTGTATAGTATTATCTGCCTGGTAAGAATAAACAGATGATGAATGTTAACAGAAATGAAGGAAGCTAACGAATGCATGAACACAATAACAACGAACAATTTCAATTACCCAATTTTGTCTGGGTAAATGTCACATCAGGACATGCTAGGGGGGTAAAGTTCCTAGATGAATTAAATGATTGCTTCAGAGAGTAGCTCGTTTAGGAACTTGCAAGAGGGGGAATTATTTTAAAACTAGTCCTTAGTGACATGCAGGATTTAGTGTGCGAGAGCAATGTTGGAGCTTCATGGCAATAGTGATCATAAGATGATTAAATCTAAATTAGCAGCTGGAGGGAGGACACTAAGGAGGGGGGGAGGGGTCTTTTACTAAACTGTATTAAGTTTTTGCACTTGACAGTTCCTAACAGCAAAAATTAGTGCAAGTTAGTTATAAAGGCAGTGCGCTAATTGTTGGGGGCCAACACGTCCTCTGCAATTATCCCATGGACATGAATATTAGCAAACATAGATCCTGGTTGCAATTAGCCCAACTACATGTGGTGCGTCCTAGTGATGAAACCACACTATTTGCACAAAGGGAAATTAGTGTGCATTAATTACCCTGCACTCACAGCACTATGCAGTCCACAACAATTCTCCACCCATGATCCGCCTAGTTCTTACCTCCTACTACAATATACAGGTGCAAGGGAATTCTATAAATGCTACTTAAAATTGTGCAAATTTGGGTGTCATTTAGGGGTCCTTTTACTAAGGTGCGCTGAAAAATGGCCTGTGGTAATGTAGGCGCATGTTTTGGGTGTGCGCAGAATCATTTTTCAGTAATGACCAACGTACATCAAATGCCACTTATTTTTCAGACATGCGTACCAGACGCACGTCAAAAATGAAATTACCGCAAGAGCCACACAGTAGCTGGGCGGTAACTCCATTTTGGTGCACATTGGGCACACGTAGACGCTTATGCGGCTTAGTAAAAGGGCCCCTTACTGAATTTAATCCTTAATGTGTAAATTAGCATGTACAGTCATGCCACTGTGGTAGCTGCTAGTACGCTTCTGAGGTAGCAGTTAACATGCCCTAATTTTCAAGTTAAAAGCTTAACACACTTTAGTATAAAGACACCTAAGCAAATCTATTGTGTTAGCATTTAATTTTCAAAAGGAAGACTAGACTAAAATATGCATTTGCAAACGTTAAGAGTCTACATTAGGTGTGTACATTGTTCAAAGATAACATCTTAGAAGCCCAGAGCAGTTGTATTCCAAGGATTAAATAAGGCAGAAGGAAGGCCAAACAATGACCTGCATGGTTAAAAAGTGAGGTGAAAGAGGCTGTTATAGTCAAAATAACATCTTTCAAAAAAAAAAAAAAAGGAGTCAAATGAAGAAAATAGGAAATAGCATGAGCAATTGCCATTTGCACAGAAAAGTAAATAGATTCCGATTCATTAAAGCTGAACACTAAAAAGACAAAAGTTAGTAACCTAATAATACATCTGTGTCTATTCCAATGGCACAGGCTACGAAGCTACCTATAGAAGAATGTTTGAAAGTTTTGTGTAGTTCTAGGCAAGGTATAGTGTTGCTAAACAGCTAGCTAAACCATCCCCAAGATGAAGCTTTACCAGTACATTCTCAAACAAATCTTCTTTATTGTAGTATTCATAATAAACAAAGAAAAGCCAATTTACAGTTCAGTTGTTTAGAAGAGAATTGTTGCCTTCTGCACATAGAGTCTGTATCTAGCCACCTCAGAGGCAAGGGGATGACAAGAACCTCAGTCCAACTGAGGGGAAAAGCTGTAACACTCAAAGGAGACTAAGGAGAGAAACTTGGGGAAAATAAATGGAAAATGACTTGGGGAAATGGTGAAGAATCTTGATGGAATTACAATAGATTAAAGAGGGATCAGCCCCCTAGAACAGTTGCTGATCACCAAGGCATGCAAGGAAGACTGGGCTCCCTCACACAGCCCACAGGGTTAGAGAGGGAAGGCTGGCCATAGCTCAGATCTATGAGCCAATAGGAAAAGCTCACAAGGAGTCAACCACAGGATACTGCAAACTATAGGAAAAGCAGTCCTAATTCACAGTGCTATCTATTACATAGACAATGAATACAAATAATACTGATATTAAAAATATATATAACAATGCACCCTGCCTCCATGAACATGGGGGCAGAACAAAAGTGCTTAAGTAGTTAAGATCAAATCAGTCTTACTTTTTCAGTGATTGTTTTGCTTTAATTTTCTCATCTGGGCAATTGTAACATACTGTACTGTGGTCTTTCTGTGAAGTTGTTTAAGAAGATCAATCCTTTACAGAATACTACAGTTAGGATGATACTTTTGTTGAATGTATGACATGATAACCCCTCTTATGATACAGCTGTATTGTCTCCCAGCATGTGTTGATTTTAATGTTGCTTGTCAGATTTATAAAATTCTGGAAGGTGGCACTACTGACCACTTATCCAATATTGTAGGACTAGCCGTTACGCCCGTAAAAATGGGCGAGTATTGCAGCCCTCCTCTCTCCCCTGGCCTCACCCCGTTCACCGATCCTCCCACCCATATCCAGCAACCCTCCTCTGCCCTGCTGCACTTCCACACGGAGGTGAGAGGCACTGTCAGGTCAGTGCAGGGGGCCCAATACGGAGGGGGGTGGGAGCGGCGGTGGGAATGGGGGAAGGGTGGAGGTTGGTTCGCGCAATTTTCATTTCCAGGCAGCAGAGGTGGCGTCCGACTCCGTTTCCCCTCTCTGTTCCGCCCTCTGATGTCATGACGTCTTGACGCGAGGGCGGGACAGAGAGGGAAGTCTGTACTGTGCATTTTCAGGTGAGTCGGTCAATTGCCGTTTATATGTTTCATTGCTGAAGTTGAACTGCACTTGCTGTACATCAGGTCTGGATATGCTCAAATACCTATTTGTTAGAAGTATAAGATCTAAGTGAGATTTAGAAAATTCCTTTTCATATCAGGCTCCTTCTATTTGGAATTCTTTACCTTTGGGCATTTGATAGTTGTCTTCTTATAGGCTGTGGTAATGTGATCAAAGGCAGGCCATGGAGCCAGGTAAGACAAACCACACACATGACAAGTTACAGTGAAAGCAAATAATATTTATTTAAGGTATCTTGTAAGGGCTCCTGTTCACTTCACAAGAAGGGAGGAAGCAATACTCAAAGCTAATTCTCTAAACATAACAGTGTCCTTGGGTGGCCTGCTCCTGCAGGGCCACAGCATATAAGAATATCTCTCAGCTCAGCAACAACTCTTACTGGTCTCTGGCCTGGTCCCTAGATTCAGAGCTACAAGCACAGTCTTTAGCAAATACACAAGGCTGGCCTGCAGTCCAGCAGGTCAAAACACAAAAGGGACCGTTATTCAGACCTCGGGAGGCTTCCCGGCTAACTCTTGCGGTTGGCGGTGAGACTGGATATTCAATGCTGGGCCCTTTCCGGTGACCGGCATTGAATATTTGGCTTATTTTTGGCTGGTTTAAACTTAGCCACCAAGCCAATGGTCAGCACTGGCCAGTTAAATTTAAACTGGCCAAAGATAGGCCTGCAATTTCAGCAGCTAAGCACTGACTGGAAACATTCAGCAGGAGATAACCGGCTATCTCCTGCTGAATATTTGCAGATTGTCAGTTACATGCTATTTAACCAGCCAGGTGCTGTTCCTTGCCAGTTAAATAACTCTGAATATCGAAGGGAAACTCTTCAAGGTTCCAAGTTGAACTTGACCTGTCTGAACGTAGGGGTTACAGTTCCTCAGCTTCAGGGTGGAGGCATCTGTGGTGGGCATCACTGCTTCCCTCTGGGCCTCTTTAACCTAGCTCTGGCTTGGCCTTGTATATGTCTTGGATCATGCCCTCCTGGCTTCACCCCTCCCATGTCACTTCCCACTTAGACAGGATTATGGGGTTATAAGGTGGCTCTGACACTGTGAGGAAGTGTTCTTGAGGAGAAATGGCAGCATCTTATTGACTCCCTTACAATGGCTTATTCGTAAATAGTTTAAGATCTTCTTATTTCATAAGTATCTTATTCAAGAATCATAATGTTGTTGTAGTGTTACTACTGTAGCAGAACTTGCTTTTCCACTCCTACCATAGCTGAGATTATATTCATATACCCTTCTGACTTCACATGTATATTTCTTTAAATTAGTCCTCATATTTTCAAACTTTTATTACTCTATTTTATCTTTGTATGTGTACCACTTTTGCTTATATGCTATACTATCTATTAAGACATTTTATTCTGTAGTATGTGGATAATTTAAGTAGCATACTCTGCTAATTTGCTATTTGAATATTTTTACTGCTATAATTGTCTGTTGCCTATGTTCAACTTATTCTTGCTGCACACTACCTTGGGTGATTTCTTTTAAAAAAAAAAAGGCAATAAATAAATAAATAAATAAATAAATAAATAAATAAATAAGCAAGCAAATAGGCTAAGGGATAGGAGGCAATGTCCTATTGTGGACTAGGACTTAATAGAAATTAGAGATAAATGGTCAATTTTGTGAATGGAGGAAGTGATGTACCCCAGGGATCTGTACAGGGAATTAAGTTAACATATTTACCGGTGGTGGGAGGCGGGGCTGGGGGTTGGGAGGCGGGGATAGTGATGGGCAGACTTATACAGTCTGTGCCCTGAAAAGGACAGGTACAAATCAAGGTAAGGTATACACAAAAAGTAGCACATATGAGTTTATCTTGTTGGGCAGACTGGATGGACTGTACAGGTGTTTTTCTGCCGTCATCTACTATGTTACTATGTTATAAATATGATAGAAATAGGAACAATGAGCTAGATTATAAAATTTGCAAAGGATGCAAAATTATTCAAAAATGTTAAATCACATGTGGATTGTGAGAAACTGCAAGAACACCTTGTGAGATTGGGAGACTAGGGAGATCATTTTCAAAAGAGAAAAACATCCAACAAGTGATATAAAGCACCATTTGGATGGATTTCTCAAAACGTCCAAATCGGTATTTGAAACCTGTTTTACAGAAGTCTATCTATGCAGGGCGTCCAAATCACAAGGAGGCATTTTAGGGCCTTTCGAAGGTGGGATTAGGACAGGTTTAGGGCATGCCTAACACCTGGACATTTTACAGTTAAAATGGAACAAAATGAAAACGTCTAGGGCAAAAACTTCAATGTTGGGAATAATTAGGAAAGGAATAAAGACTAAGATATAGTACCTCTTTATTGCTGCATGGTGTGACCACACCTTAAGAAACACAAACAATAAATAGTGGAATTAGAAAAGGTACAGAGAAGGATGATCAAAAGGATAAAGAAGATGAAACATCTATCCTACAGGAAAAGCTAAAGAGGTTATGGTTCTTAAGCTTGGAGAAGAGACAGCTGAGGGGACTTACTCCTCACCGGACTCCCACTTAGCCATCTATCCCCCCTTCAATCTGTTCAGAACTCTGCTGCACGTCTTATATTCCGCCAGAACCGATATACTCATATCACCCCTCTTCTCAGGTCACTTCACTGGCTTCCAATCCGATACCGCATTCAGTTCAAGCTTCTCCTTCTTACCTACAAATGTACTCAATCTGCTGCCCCTCACTACCTCTCTACCCTCATCTCCTCTTATGTTCCCACCCGAAACCTCAGTTCACAGGACAAATCCCTCCTCTCAGTACCCATCTCCACCACTGCCAACTCCAGGCTCCGCCCATTCTGCCTCGCCTCACCCTATGCCTGGAACAACCTTCCTGAGCCCTTACGTCAAGCCCCCTCCCTGCCCATCTTCAAGTCTCTGCTTAAAGCCCACCTCTTCAATGCTGCCTTCAGCACCTAACTCTTACCTTCAGGATATCCAGACTGCCCCAATTTGACTGCCCCTATCGAATTGACTACTCACTTGTCCTTTAGATTGTAAGCTCTTTGAACAGGGCCTGTCCTTTTATGTTAAATTGTACAGCGCTGCGTAACCCTAGTAGCGCTTTAGAAATGTTAAGTAGTAGTAGTAGTAGTAGATATGAGAGAGGTAAAAAAATCTAGAGCAGAAAGTAATGGCTAAGTGCAAAACCTTTAAAAAATAGAAAGACTAGAGGACATGCCATGAAGTTACAAATAGGTACATTTAAAGCAAACAAGAGAAAAAAACTTTTTACTCAGTACATTGTTAAGCTTTGGAACTTTGCCAGAGGATGTTACAAAAGCAGTTCATGTAGCTGAGTTTTTAAAAGGTTTGGACAGTTTCTGAAGAAAAAGTCAATAGACTGTTATTAACACAGACCTTGGGAAAGCCACAGCTTATCCCTGGGTGTAATTAGCATGAAATCTATTTACTTTTTGGGATCCTGTCAGGTTCTTGTGACCTGGATTGGCCACTGTTGGAAACAGGATACTGGGCCTGATGGACTTTTGGTCTTACCCAGTATGATGATTCATGAATCCCTTATAACTCATTTTATGCTTCTTCAGTCTCTTGAGTATTTTTAGCAGGTGTCCTTATTATCAGCTGCTCTAGTGTTGAGTCTGTTCTCTTTATCTGTGTACACTCTACCAGATAATCCCGTCAGTTGTTCCTCTTAAGATAAAGTTATTGTGTCCACATGTATAGAACTTAACCACAGGTATTTATGAAATCATTCAGTTGCTATAATTTGTTCTGTTATGAACTTAACTAGTTGTCATTACTCAATCAAATTAGTTGTATTTAAAATGAGTCCCCCAATGACAATGCCCTTCAGGATAACATTTCCTCCTAAGTAAACACATTTTGTATACCCAATTATATCAGGAGATCCCGAGTTTTAATTATTTATACCCACTGAACTGCAATGTCCAAATCTGTTCAGGGATTCCCAGCAGCCAATGAATACAAATGATAAACAGCATCATAAATATCAGAAAAATGTTTTAGTAATGATTTTGAACTATCTTCCTTAAAAAAAAGTTTGCTTCCAATGTAATAAAATAAAGTTATGCACTGTAGCTGAACAATCAGCGCTAAAATAACATAAAACGTGCAATAAACCTTCACCACCAAGAAAATTTTCTTCTCTCTCTGGAAGCTTAAACGATTAAAATCTTATTTCCCCAGAGAAGTATTTTGTAATTTAGTCCAATCGCTAGTCTTAAGCCGAATCGATTATTGTAATGGCATATACGCAGGGTGCAGAGACCTACTTCTCAAAAAACTACAAACTGCCCAGAACACAGCGGCTTGACTCATCTTCAGTGTGTCAAAGTTCAAAAGTTCCAGACCACTTCGTGAGAAATTACACTGGCTTCCTGTACAGGAGCGAATAACTTTTAAAATTTGCACCCTAGTCCATAAGATCCTCTATAGAGACGCTCCAGCTTATATGGATGCTCTTGTGAACTTACCACCAAGGAATTCACTAAGATCTTCTCGTTCATACTTAAACCTCCATTACCCTGTGTGTTCTGGTCTCAAGTATAAAACCACATACGCTTCCATCCTTTCCTGCATCAGCACTCATTTATGTAATGCATTGCCTAAATCAGTAAAGATGGTTCAGGATCATCTGACTTTCCGGAAGTCTCTCAAGACCTACTTATTTGGGCAAGCTTACCCTAAAGATCCAGTCCTGCATCCGTGATTCCTGGACTACAAATCCGTTCAAGATTTTGTGAACTCAATTACTTTATCTTGCCCCTGTAACTTTACGCCATCCATATCCCTTTCACTTAATTGTACTTTACTGTATGTTTCCTAAATGTTATAAGCCACATTGAGCCTGCCAGTGGTGGGAAAATGTGGGGTATGAATGATATAAAAATAAAAAATAAGTTTTTAAAAAAGAGCTAAAACTTCAGTAGTTAGAGCTAGAAGTTAAAATTAACTCACATATCTAAGACCTGAAATAAAAAATACAATGAAAGACAATCTGATCCGGGAAGCTAAATCCAGGGTCCTGCTCCTGGTTAGCATGAGTACAGACCCCTCTACATGGGAAAGCTGAATTGAAGAGCCCTACATATGAGAATCATGAGTCCAGTGTCCTCAAACTTGCCTCTCCATGCCACCCTGTAGTGATGCCTCTGGAGGGAGTCTAGGGAAAGACTGGTAATATGAGAGAGACTTTTGGATAAAGGCTGATAGGGAATAGGTGGGAAACAGAAAAACTGTTGGGGAGTGGTGAAGGAAAGAGAAACGGTGATGAAAGCTTGGGGGAGGGTGAAAGAGAGAGAGAGAGAGAGAGAGAGAGAGAGAGAGAGAGAGAGAGAGAGAGAGAGAGAGAGGGTGTAGAAGGAGTGTAACTGGTGGGTACAAGAGTCCCTAAAATGTTTGGATATTGAAAAGAGTCCCCACACTGAAAAAGTTGTTCTAGAAGATGTATACTTGGGGCTATAAAAATATTAAAGTATTACATTTTCTACATCAGTTTCATTCAGTGGTACCTATTCTATCAGACTTATCCTTAGCTTTTGATTTAGTAAAACACAATCTTTTGGATGAGAGAGATGTAGAGCTGTAGCAATAATAGGGTTTGTACTACAACCTTTTTCTGTGGATGGTGTGTTTAATTCACTCAACAGATGTTACTGAGTAAAAATAGAGGTGGTCTTGGTGGGTGGGGGAAGGCAACAGTCTTTAGACACCTACTAGCTTGGTACAACACTCTTCACTCTTTTCCCCCAAAACTCAGTCTTCACTGGAGTATTCCTTTTATTAAAAATAAGGGTCTTGGTGAACTTTCCCCAAAATCAAAATTGGCATACAGAAAAAAGACAAGTAGGCAAAGATAGTGAGTTCAATTCTAAGATCCCAGTTCTCAGATTGTTACACCTTTTCTAAAATAGGTAGTTTGCAGTCTCTTTTTTTAGTGTTGCTGGACAGGTTACCTGCTAGCTTATTTTCGAAAGGGAAGGACGCCCATCTTCCGACACAAATTGGGAGATGGGCGTTCTTCTCCCGAGGTCGCCTAAATTGGCATAATCGAAAGCCGATTTTTTGCGTCCTCAACTGCTTTCCGTCGCAGGGACAATCAAAGTTCATGGGGGCGTGTCGTCAGTGGGCCACAAACCTTTATGTAAGGAAAGTAAATAAAAGCAAGAGAAAAAGGAAACCGATATGGTTCTCCAAACAAGTGGCTGAGAAAATAAAGGCTAAAGAGTTGGCGTTCCAGAAATACACAAAAACTCAAGAACAGGAACACGGGAAGGAATACCGGAGGAAACTGAAAGAAGCCAAAGAGAGAGAGATACGTCTGGCAAAAGCGCAAGCGGAAGAACTAATGGCTAGAAATGTAAGGAGGGGTGACAAAAATTTCTTCAGGTATATTAGTAAAAGGAGAATGACTAAAAAGGGAATTGTGAGACTAAAAGATACTGCGAACCGCTATGTAGATAGTGATGAAGAAAAAACAAATTTGCTAAATAGATACTTTTGTTCTGTTTTCACAGAAGAAAATCTTGGAGCAGGACCACGATGGACTGGAAAAAGTACAAATGAAAATGGAGTGGATACAGCATCATTTACAGAAGAGCGTGTGTATGAACAACTTGTAAAGCTAAAGGTGGACAAAGCCATGGGACCGGACGGGATCCACCCCAGGATATTAAGGGAGCTCAGAGAGGTTCTGGCGGGTCCTCTTAAAGATTTGTTTAATAAATCCTTGGAGAAGGGAGATGTTCCGAGGGATTGGAGAATGGCGGAGGTGGTCCCTCTTCACAAAAGTGGTGATAGGGAAGTAGCTGGAAACTACAGGCCGGTAAGCCTCACTTCGGTTATTGGAAAAGTAATGGAAGCGATGCTGAAGGAAAGGATAGTGAATTTCCTGGAAGCCAATAAGTTGCAAGATCCGAGACATGGTTTTACCAAAGGGAAATCGTGCCAAACGAATCTCATTGAATTTTTTGATTGGGTGACAGGAGAATTGAATCAGGGATGAGCTATGGACGTAATCTACTTAGATTTCAGCAAAGCTTTTGACACGGTTCCCCACAGGAGGCTTTTAAATAAACTGGATGGGCTGAAGATAGGACCTAAAGTGGTGAACTGGATTAGGAACTGGTTGACGGACAGACGCCAGAGGGTGGTGGTGAATGGAGTTAGCTCGGAGGAGGGAAAGGTGAGTAGTGGAGTGCCTCAAGGATCGATGCTGGGGCCGATTCTGTTCAATATATTTGTGAGTGACCTTGCCAAAGGGTTAGAAGGTAAAGTTTGCCTATTTGCGGATGATACTAAGATCTGTAACAGAGTGGACACCCCAGAGGGAGTGGAAAACATGAAAAAGGATCTGAAGAAGCTAGAACAATGGTCTAAGGTCTGGCAATTAAAATTCAATGCGAAGAAATGCAAAGTGATACACTTAGGGAATAGAAATCCACGGGAGACGTATGTGTTAGGTGGCGAGAGTCTGATAGGTTCGGACGGGGAGAGGGACCTTGGGGTGATAATATCTGAGGATTTGAAGGCGACGAAACAGTGTGACAAGGCGGTGGCTGTAGCTAGAAGGTTGTTGGGCTGTATAGAGAGAGGTGTGACCAGCAGAAGAAAGGGAGTGTTGATGCCCTTGTATAAGTCGTTGGTGAGGCCCCATCTAGAGTATTGTGTTCAGTTTTGGAAGCCGTATCTTGCTAAGGATGTAAAAAGAATCGAAGCGGTGCAAAGAAAAGCTATGAGAATGGTATGGGATTTGCGTAACAAGACGTATGAAGAGAAACTTGCTGACCTGAACATGTATACCCTGGAGGAAAGGAGAAACAGGGGTGATATGATACAGACGTTCAAATATTTGAAAGGTATTAATCCGCAAACGAACCTTTTCCGGAGATACGAAGGCGGTAGAACGAGAAGACATGAAATGAGATTGAAGGGGGGCAGACTCAAGAAAAATGTCAGGAAGTATTTCTTCACGGAGAGAGTGGTGGATGCTTGGAATGCCCTCCCGCGGGAGGTGGTGGAGAGGAAAACGGTAACGGAATTCAAACATGCGTGGGATAAACATAAAGGAATCCTGTTCAGAAGGAAAGGATCCTCAGGAGATTAACCGAGATTGGATAGCAGAGCCAGTAGTGGGAGGCGGGGCTGGAGGTTGGGAGGCGGGGATAGTGTGGGGCAGATTTATACGGTCTGTGCCAGAGCCAGTGGTGGGAGGCGGGACTGGAGGTTGGGAGGCAGGGATAGTGCTGGGCAGACTTATACGGTCTGTGCCAGAGCCGGTGGTGGGAGGCGGGGATAGTGCTGGGCAGACTTATACGGTCTGTGCCCTGAAGAGCACAGGTACAAATCAAAGTAGGGTATACACAAAAGTAGCACACATGAGTTGTCTTGTTGGGCAGACTGGATGGACCGTGCAGGTCTTTTTCTGCCGTCATCTACTATGTTACTATGTTACCGAAGGCGGGACAGGGGCGTGGTTAAGAAATGGGCGTCCTCGGCCGATTATGGAAGAAAAAGAAGGGCGTCCCTCATGAGCATTTGGTCGACTTTACTTGGAACCTTTTTTTTCACGACCAAGCCTCGAAAAGGTGCCCAAACTGACCAGATGACCACCAGAAGGAATCGGGGATGACCTCCCCTTACTCCCCCAGTGGTCACCAACCCCCTCCCACCCTAAAAAAAAGAATTTAAAACATTATTTCCAGCCTCTATGCCAGCCTCAAATGTCATACCCAGCTCCATCACAGCAGTATGTAGGTCCCTGGAGCAGTTTTTAGTGGGTGCAGTGCACTTCAGGCAGGCGGACCCAGGCCCCCCCCCCCACCTGTTACACTTGTGGTGGTAAATGTGACCCCTCCAAAACCCATCCGAAACCCACTGTACCCACATGTAGGTGCCCCCCTTCATCCCTAAGGGCTATGGTAGTGGTGTACAGTTGTGGGGAGTGGGTTTTAGGGGTGTGGTTGGGGGGCTCAGCATCCAAGGTAAGGGAGCTATGCACCTGGGAGCAATTTGTGAAGTCCACTGCAGTGCCCTCTAGGGTGCCCGGTTGGTGTCCTGGCATGTGAGGATGACCAGTGCACTACGAATGCTGGCTCCTCCCATGGCAAAAGGGCTTAGATTTGGTCATTTTTGAGATGGGTGTCCTCGGTTTCCATTATGGCTGAAAACCGGGGACGACCATCTCTAAGGACAACCATCTCTAAGGTGGACCTAAATGTTGAGATTTGGGCATCCCTGACCGTATTATTGAAACGAAAGATGGACGCCCATCTTGTTTCGATAATATGGGTTTCCCCACCCCTTCGCGGGGACATCCTCAGAGATGGGCGCCCTTAGAGGTGGGTGTCCCCATTCGAGAATGACCCATCCTGATGCTCTGTCTAGTCTCTGGCCAGACCAGTTTACCCGCATAACCCTTCCTCTTTTCCTTGATAAAGTGGATGATCAAACAGTTTGAAACTAACACCCAAGGACCAAAATGGAGAAATCATATATAGCACCACTTAACTATAAAAATATATTGTTAGTCCAATAAAAATGTGTCATGTACAATTTTTTTGGTAACTGTTATGAGAAAAAAAAACCCGAATCAACCCTGTTTATTTATTTTCTTTTATAAATAAATAAAAGATTTACTCCTTCCCCCCCCCCCCCCCCCCCCGTTTACAAAGCCGCACAGCAATGCTGACTGAATGGGCTGTGTGAATGGGCTGTGTTGGCATTAACATATCGGCAGCCACTAGCATGGCTTTGTAAACAGCGGGGTTAGAATTTTTGAGAATTGGGGGAGGGTTATTTTATAAAGTAATTTTTGTACATAATTAGCCTGTTATAATATTCCAACTGATGCAAAAGTACATGCTGTCACATGATGCGTTGCTAGGCATATTCAGTGGCAGAGTTTGGATACAGTTCACAAGGACATCCATAGATGATAAAATATCCTAGTTTACACATGTACCTCAATAATCTGCTTTCAAGCAGGTATAAATGTTTATGTCTGCAATGTAGGTGACACTTCTGCTGCTTGCACTAATGTTTTATAAAAACATGTAAACACCTGTAGGGCAGCAGGTAATCTAGTGGTGTGGGTGCCTGCTTCGATTCCAATTGCCAGAACTCTGCCCAATAGCATTTTACATCTTGTCTAACCTCACTATTTATATTATTATTTTTCTTACATTTGTACCCTGCGCTTTCCCACTCATAGCAGTTTCAATGTGGCTTACATATTATATACAGGTACTTATTTGTACCTGGGGCAATGGAGGGTTAAGTGACTTGCCCAGAGTCACAAAGAGCTGCCTGTGCCTGCAGTGGGAATTGAACCCAGTTCCCCAGGACCAAAGTCCACCACTCTAACCACTAGGCCACTCCTCCACTCCACTAGTAGGCAGGTAGGGCATTACCTAATTGGTATAAACACCTGTAGGGCAGCAGGTAATCTGTGCCAGAGCTGGTGGTTGGGAGGCGGGGTTAGTGGTTGGGAGGCGGGGATAGTGCTGGGCAGACTTATACGGTCTGTGCCAGAGCTGGTGGTTGGGAGGCGGGATTGGTGGTTGGGAGGCGGGGATAGGGCTGGCCAGACTTATACGATCTGTGCACTGAAGAGGACAGTACAAATAAAAAAAAGTAGCACATATGAATTTATTTTCTTGGGCAGACTGGATGGACCGTGCAGGTCTTTTTCTGCCGTCATCTACTATGTTACTATGTTACTATGTATACATTCTGGCCTTTTCCAGAAAGAGGAAGAAGGTAGGAGTGACACATTAGAATCAGAGGGAGGGAACTGATTACAGAAGGAAACTCCCCTGAGCATAAAACCATGACTCATCTTTAAAACCCTTTCTTAGGTTCATGATCCTCCCTGGCCTGTGACCTTAAAATATAAAGTGAGAACCTTCAAGCCTAAGCCTTACTCTTGTATTCCAGACACTGTATAGACTTAGTATGTTACCAGAGCCAGTACTGTATATTAAAGTACCACTGAGGAGGAGAAACTGGTCTGTCTGTACATCTTTTCCAGCAAGGTGACCTAGGGTCCAGGAATATAACTGGGCTGAAGGAAATATCCACTACTACTGCCATCTGGATGCCAAGGTAACAATTGTGCATTCTTAATTGTAGTGTTTGGTACAATTAATACAGCTATCACAATTACAGCTAAAATCTCTGTTTTCAGATAATAAGACACAGGTATTTTTTTATTACAATCAGACTGAGATTTGTTAGATAATAAATGGGCAGACCATCAAGACATATCCTCTGAAATTAGTTCTGACAAACTTTAATTAGGTTTATTATTAATTAGCTCATAATTTGGCTTCGGAATTCATTTTCCTGTATGCTTTCTATTTTCAGGCAAATAGAAAAGGTGAAGGTTAATTATACTGTGGTTTTCTGCATTAATTATTTGTGGACTATGGTAATTAAATGTAATATACTACATTATGGAACACAACCAATAATTATAGTGTATTGTATTTTTTAATCATCCATAAATATAAGTAGATTTTTGAATATGATTTTGGGTGAATGTTTTTTTCCATTTTGGTATTTTGACTCCTTTTTAATTCATGTTTATCTTGGTAGACTAATTTTGAAAAAGCTAATCAAAACAGAATATAGCTTTCCAAACCACATTCACAAGCATGAATATCTAGATGAATAGGAGGAGATCTTGAGGGACAAAAAAAAAAAACCCTGAAGAGCTATACTCCATGAATAGGGTATAGAAACCTGTTACGGATCATTAAATAATTGGATTTTGTGAGGTCAGCTTTGGATTGTTCTTAGTTCTATGCCAAAATACTATAGTAAACAGTTGTGGAACACATCGTACTCAATTAATGAACGGCCAGTCCTTGAAAGAACAAAAACACGGTCACAAAATACACATCCAAAAGAAATCTCAGAGGGGACCCAAGCTAACAGTGTAGATCAGCTCACTCTGCATTGCTTTTCTGTAGGATGTAACAGTCTTCTTTTCTTTTCTTTTCTTTTGGGGGATTTGATGGCTTGCGTGGGTATTTATAGAAAATAAAACATAGACAATGATGTCAGAAAGACCACATGGTCTATCTGGTCTGCCCATCTATAAAGCGAAGATACATACCTGTAGCAGATATTCTCCGAGGACAGCTGGCTAATTGTTCTCACATGTGGGTCAACATCCGCGTCTTGCCAGAGTCTTCTAGCGTGCATGCAGTGCGCACCGCGCATGCTTGGATTGGCTTCCAGCCTGTCGCGTGAGCGTTCCCGCTCAGTTAAACCTGGACGTGTGAGAGAGCAATTGGGTTCTATAGTATTGCACAAACAAGAAACTGAGCAGACTGGATGGATATTTCCTACAATCCTTATCTCTCATCATAAGCTATGTTTCTCTCTCTCTCTGTTGTATATTTGTTAAGGTAATATTTCAGCAGCATAGCTGCTTAAATTTAAACATTTAACTTGAAATGTCTAACTTAAATATCTATAATTGTATGCATTTTCAGTGGCACTAACCATATAAGTACCTTGCAAGTGCCTAAACATATATAAGTTTAACCTTCTAATATTTAAGACACCAAGGGCCCTGTTTGCTAAGCCACGCTAAGGGCTTGCTAGCGTTTTTAGTGCACACTAATGATTAGCACATGCTAAACACTAAGGTGCCCTTTTACTAAGGCTCGCTGAAAAATGTCCTGCAGTAGTGTAGATGCATGTTTTGGGCATGCACAGAATCATTTTTAAAACTTTTGCCGAAAATGGACGTGCGGCAAAATGAAAATTGCCACACGTCCATTTTGGGTCTGAGACCTTACTGCCAGCCATTGACCTAGTGGTAAGGTCTCATGCGGTAACTGGGTGGTAATGGTCTACGTACATAAAATGCCGATTACCACCCATGTGCCAGAAAATAAAAATATTTTCTGGCGCATGTAGCGGATGCATGTCAAAAATGAAATGACTGCAAGAGCCACACGGTAGCCAGGCAGTAACTCAAAACTGATGCATGTTGGGCATGCATAGGCACCTACATGACTTAGTAAAAGAGCTCCTAAGTTGTGTTAATATATGGCCTGGTTTTAGATCTGCCACTGGAATTGTGATGGACAAAGCCACAGAGCCAAAAACATCTGAAAAAGTACTGATTAGGCCAAACAAGTAACAAATGAATTAATATTTGAGAATCTGCAGAAAGCAGGTCTGAACAATGAGTCTTGACACAAACAGGTACAGGTACAATATCCAAATAATATATAGCACCTGAAATGAAAGAATGATGGATAAAATGAATAAAATGTGGTTCTCAAAATGGGGCCTATTTTAGTATATTATTGTATAAAATGATACTGATACAGAGATCAGAAGGTGTTGTGAAAGATGTTGATGAAATATGTGAAACTGGTATCTCAACAGAAAAAATGTTAGTAACCGCAAAAACAGTTTGTTCCAAAAAAACATGTTGATATTACCGGAAAATGTTGCAACCTTGTGAAATACATGGAACGGAAGAGCTGGGTACAAAATGCACAGATGGCAGTACGCGACAGTTTAACCGCAGAAATTGAGAAATATTTGAAAAAAACAGGTCCCAAAATAGGTGCTGCCATAGACTTCAATAGAGAGATGAGAGTATAAAAGAAGGGTGATTTGGGCTTAATTTCGGAGTCGTCCCCAACGCATCTCAGACGGCAGAGCGCTGTGCCATTGAACCCAGAATCTGTCCGATGTTCCGCCACCGGAACGCTCTTGAAGACGCGCCATTTCGGACAGAAGAGGGGATTGTGATGCCAATAGATCCCCCCCTTATAAAGTGGGCGATCTAGTGCACCGGCGTTATTACACGCACAAGACCTGGCGAGATCCCATCTACGTTGGGCCCTTCAAGATTGAAGCTCTGTCAGCCACAGCTGCCAAGCTTGAGGACCACACATCCTGGGTCCATCTGAAAGATATCCGCGCCTATCCAAATACCCAATCAGGCCTCCTGGATGTTTCCATTGATGTTTCCAGCACAACAGTCACTGGAGAGACCAGTCCCACCACAAAGTCCATCTCCACCACCACTGAGCCCAAGACCACCGACCCCACATCCAACACTCTTGAACCATCTTGACCAACTCGACCAAAGACTTAACCACTTAATCAACTTAGACCATCCATCTCCTGAATCCCACCTCCTTGATCTGGCTGACATTGTCATCCAAACCTTCGCTGATTCTCCAGAGTCACCATCTGAACAACCACCTGTATTGCAACCTGCTTTTGAGTTGCCGTCCTCACCTCTTCCTCCAACTGTTCCAGCACTCCCACTTCCATACGTAGATCTTCACATCCGTCTCATCCGAATCCGTAACCTTGCAGAGGATCTCACCCAAATCCGCAACTTAGCTGAAGAATTGAGTGTGGAAGAACGAGAGACTGTTGCGTCTGCCACAGTACAGAATTTGCACAACAACATCAGTGAGCTGCTTGACATTCTACATTTGTACTTCCCCAATCAAGTCAGATAAATGCCACAGCAATTCCCGCCGATTTTCACTCCAGAAGAACTCATTCCCTTACAGACTATTTCTCTACATAAAGTTCCTATTCCAATACCACCTTTCCCAACCACTCCTGTGAAAGTGTTGATACCACCACCCTCCCCCGCTGGCAAGAGTCTCCGCAGGGAACCAACTGCTGAGAACCTTGCTGCCCTCGACAATATCAAGGAACCTGATCCACCTGACCCACTGGACATTGGACTTTACCCTGTTGATAAGTGTAACTCTGAGCAGGTATCTGAAACCAATTCCCATTGGTCGAACGACTTCGACGACACTTATTTGGAAGGCGACACCAATCCTGACGACACGGACGGAACCAGTACCCGCCCAAGTGTTGTCTCAGCAGCAGTAACGGTGTTACATCAGTACACCCTCTTCTTCTGCTTTCCATCTGCTTGATTGTTTGCTGTTGGACTCGTGTGCATCATCCTACTTTGTATAGGTTTGGTTTTGTTTTTCACTACCCTGTTTACCTATACTGCTGACAGTAACCTCCTGGATCTTTGGATCACACTTACTGCCTTTCCCACTGGCAACGTAACCTTGCCAGCCGGAAACGCCACGGTACTTGCAACTACCTCGGTACTTGTAACTACCCCAGCAGTACTTGCAACTACTTCTGTACTTGCAACTACTCCAGCAGTACTTGTAACTACTTCGGTACTTACATCTACTCCTGCTCCATCACCTACTACAGCAGCCTACACAGAGCCCCAACAATACACCGCATTTACCCGCCTGTTTGGATACAGATCCCTCCAGACGACCTCAAAGATAGGTCCCATTGCCACCAGTCATCCCACCCCCTGGGCAGATACATCTGCCACGACAGACTTTTCAACTGGCTATCCTCCAGAGCCTATTGAAACCTCTGCGACTACTCCTGTCCACACTGATTCTCCTGTTTTGCATTCTACAACTGTTCCCAATAATATCAGTAGCTCGGTCCATATTGTCCCCAATCTTACAACTACTTTTGAGGATAATATTACCTTGCTTGAATTACGACCCACCCCTCCTCCTTATTCTCTGGTTCCTCCTAGTGACGCTCCTCCTCCCACGAATACTACTTTAGCCACTCCAAACATCACCGTCCCAGCCACTCGACCTCCCAGATAGCTCATCATCCTTAAGTAACCATCAATATATGTCCCAGAATTTACCAGATAACCCGCCCTCTCCACCTGATTCTCCCCCACCATCGCCTTTTAGTATAGGTGTACACTTAATCCCTGAACCCCCAGAGTACCTTTTTGATCTAAGAGAGTTAATACATCCTCATTGGGACCCAGCTCCAGAAGACGATCCCAATTGGGACCCCTTCACCCGATATCTGACATTGTGTGAACCTTTGTTTGAGAATTGGACACTAGGTCCTAGCCGAACGGTTACAGACACTGTGATACTGTTTGGAGGAACCTTAGGTTTGCAAATAGAACAAACCGACGACCTCCTAATAAGACCAGAAACTGGTGACGTTGTAGATTTTTGGATTATCACATACGCCGTACTGGGCACTGATTGGATACCCTTTGTGTTCATTAGAGAGGTTGGATTGGGACCTTTGGAAGTATACAGTCTTTTTGTTATCCCCGACACTCCTGAAAGAGGAGCTGTTAGAATTTACCCACCCTACCCAGTCGTTAGAATTTACCAACCCAACCCAAATTCTTCCTGATGATATATCAATCTTTGGTATACCTAGGAATATTAATTATAGCAATTACAGTTCTGGTTAGGACCCTAGGATTTATTGTGTTACTCATTTTCATTAACCGCCAATTACCTTTGGTACAGTCCACATCTTACATTTAACCATGAAAACTACCAACATGAAGTCCTTAGTCCTCCTGTTGTGTATGCTCACCATGCCCACGATACAAGGAACACAGAATCTAGAAAGTTTCCTACAACAATTTATTACCACCTACGAAATAACATTACCCACTACCAAGGACACAACCACAATAACCCTTGATGTGTGTGCTTACACAATGTGTGGGGAACATCCGGTACAGCAATATTTGTCAGCTTTTGAGGTATACCTGTGTCCCTTCTCCAATTGCGGAAGTTGGGCACATGTATGGTGGTACACAGGTTCATGGGTTCCCTACTCAGGTAGTGAGATTCCAGATCTAAAAAAGAGCATTTCCATCATGAAATTGCGATGGACTGGCCTTTGTCCAATGACTAAATGTAATCAAGTGGCTATCACTTTCAGAGGAGTAACGGCTGTGACATACAGAACTTATTCCTTAGGAATTGATGCCACAGGTAGAGATCCCATTGGAAAATTCAAAATTATTCCACCTCCAGCCCAAACTGAAGCGAATCCTTTGATGCCAACAAAAATCCCAGAAGTAAAGATTCCTTACCAGATTGTGCCAATTAACAATTCTAAAGATTTGATAGCATTAGAAACAGGATTTGGAGAAACAAACCTATGGCTCGAATGGGCGCATTATACTACAAAGAGTTTGAATGTCTCTAATTGTTATTTTTGTGCCCATGCAAGAGCAGAACCAACTGTAGTTCCTTTCCCTTTAGATCTCTACAATGATCCAGATGGTTTTTGGTGTATGTTAGAATTATTGCAGGTAAAAGACAAAGTCAATCAGTCTTGTCAGCATCTTGACAAGCACCACCCCTACTTACCCCCTCGGCTGAGGGTCCCACCCGCATTCAGGATTCCAGATCCTGCTACCAGATATCATACATGTCTGGAACGATATGGGGTGAGAAACACACGGTTTCTTGGTAATTTGACCGGTTGTAATACAACCCTAGGACAAGGGACTTTACAAAATCTAAATCTCACAAACTTTTCGCAGGCTAGAGCAGACATATGGTGGTATTGTGGAACCTATACTATCCACCATACCCTCCACAGGAGTTGGACAGGCAGATGTGCCTTAGTCAAATTGGTAATTCCAATCATTATAGCATCCTTGCTCCCTCCTCATAGCAGCTCTTCCTCACGAGTGAAGAGAAATGCAATGCCTGGATCTTTTGATGATCGGGTCTATATAGATGCTATTGGAGTTCCAAGAGGGGTTCCTGATGAGTTCAAAGCCAGAAACCAAATAGCTGCAGGATTTGAATCTGCCTTCTTTTGGTGGGCGACGATAAATAAAAATGTAGACTGGATCAACTATATATATTACAACCAGCAGAGATTTGTCAATTATACCAGGGATGCAGTTCAAGGAATTGCAGCGCAATTAGACGCCACTAGCCGGATGACGTTGGAAAACAGATTAGTGCTTGACCAACTTCTGGCAGCAGAGGGCGGAGTGTGCCAAAAGATAGGTACACAGTGTTGCACCTTTATCCCCAACAATACAGCTCCAGATGGATCAATCACCAGAGCTTTGGAAGGCTTAACCTCACTGTCACAAGAATTGGCAGAAAATTCTGGCATTGATACATCCTGGACTGGTTGGATGGATAAAGCTTTTGGTAAATGGAAGACATTTATCATTTCAGCAGCCACAACGATAATCATAGTGGTAGCAATTTTTGTATTAGTAGGATGTTGCATAATCCCTTGTGCTAGAGGCTTAGTAGAACGCTTAATTGAAACTGCAATCACGAAAAAGACAACAGCAGGACAATATGTCCTGTACGAAAATCTCCTTCCCAACACCACAGGAGATGACACATTGGACTATCTCCCTCTGAGAAGTACCAATCGCTATGCAACTGCTAGAGACACTAGAGAAATGTCTGCATCTGTATAATCAGGTAATAGCACACACAGGGATACAATATAACCATATAAAGCTTTATAAGATAAGATATAATCAGTATATAACCAAAGAATTAATGATTAAATAGGTAGGAATAAGATAGAATTTGCATGTTAAAGGGTAGAAGTATAGTAGTTTTTGTATAACCATAGATATTGATAAGTAGAAATGATTGAAATAATTGAAGTGGTGCCAGGATGGTAATCAGAAACCAAATAACTCAGACTGTACCAGCTTGCACTGAGACTCAGAAAATTTTATGGCCTTGTAGGATACCTTCTGGAATGGATGGTACCATGGTATATTTACCCTGGTGTCACCCTATGGGATAGGGTGAAGAGGGGAATGTTAATATATGGCCTGGTTTTAGATCTGCCACTGGAATTGTGATGGACAAAGCCACAGAGCCAAAAACATCTGAAAAAGTACTGATTAGGCCAAACAAGTAACAAATGAATTAATATTTGAGAATCTGCAGAAAGCAGGTCTGAACAATGAGTCTTGACACAAACAGGTACAGGTACAATATCCAAATAATATATAGCACCTGAAATGAAAGAATGATGGATAAAATGAATAAAATGTGGTTCTCAAAATGGGGCCTATTTTAGTATATTATTGTATAAAATGATACTGATACAGAGATCAGAAGGTGTTGTGAAAGATGTTGATGAAATATGTGAAACTGGTATCTCAACAGAAAAAATGTTAGTAACCGCAAAAACAGTTTGTTCCAAAAAAACATGTTGATATTACCGGAAAATGTTGCAACCTTGTGAAATACATGGAACGGAAGAGCTGGGTACAAAATGCACAGATGGCAGTACGCGACAGTTTAACCGCAGAAATTGAGAAATATTTGAAAAAAACAGGTCCCAAAATAGGTGCTGCCATAGACTTCAATAGAGAGATGAGAGTATAAAAGAAGGGTGATTTGGGCTTAATTTCGGAGTCGTCCCCAACGCATCTCAGACGGCAGAGCGCTGTGCCATTGAACCCAGAATCTGTCCGATGTCTGTATTACTTTGAAACTTTGGTAAGAATAAATGCCTTCTATCTGAAACCTATCTCTGTCTTCATTTTCAAGTATTCCTTACCTGTCACTTATTTTACAAACTAAACTAAACCCACACCAGACACTCATTTTGTGCACAAAATACTGATAGATTCAAATAGACTATATGTGGGAACATAAATGGCCCAGAATACACCTAGATCCAGAAAGGCAGAAAGCAGAGGTCATGGGGATCAGTTTTGAATTACGCCTTCTGATGCCTCCCCAGAACCAACCACCCTGGGATTGGAGGGAAACTATAAAGAATCTTCTGGATGAACTTAAGATGTTCCCCTCCCCATTTGGGAAAGTCCAGAAGGGGTCTAAAAGAGGTACATTTAAAACAGTTGCCTACAGGAACATATGGGCGACTCTAGCATTTAGCATGTTCTAAGTTTAGCATGCGCTAAAAACGCTAGCACACCTTAGTAAACAGGGCCCCAGGTTCAGCATTGATTTCAAATGCTGACCATGGAGTTTTAAATTTATAGTCAGCTCCGAGCCATACCTGGACACCATCACTGAATAATTGGGTATAAGGCAACATCTGGAAGCTATCTGGTAACTGACTGAATATCAATGGTACCTGAACATCAACAGCTGCTTCTTTTTGTAGCAACTTGAAATATAGGAACTTATCTTTTGCTGATGGAAGGGCATTTTTAATATGCTAAAAACAATTAAAATTCAAGTGGAGAATATAGTCATTTTCAAAACAGAAAAAAACATCTTTTTTTTTTTTAAAATAGCTATTTGCTAGATGTTTTTGTGCTCTGTGCGTTTATCATTTTCATCCATTAAAAAAAATCCAAGCGAAAAATGCACAAAATCAAGGCATTAGGATGTTGGCGGAGCCAGTATTCTTAGTAGACTGGCCATACAGACATCCCAGGAGAGCAATGGGGCACCCTAGGGGGCACTGCAGTAGACTTGAAATAAATGCTCCCAGGTACACATCTCACCATCGCGCCCTTATCTTGTCTGCTGATCCCCCAAAACCCATTCAAAACTTACTACTCCCAACTATACACCACTACAATAACCCTTATTGGTGAAGGGGGCACCTATATGTGGGTACAGTGCCACTAGACTACACCAGGGACATGCATGCTTCTTTAATGGACCTGAGTATAACATCTAAGGCTGGCATAGATGCTGGTAAGTAATTTTTTAATCACATTTTTGTGGGGTGCAAGAGGGTAAGTAAGGGGGAGTAAGGGGAGGTCACCCCTGATTCCCTCCAGGGGTCATCTAGTCACTTAGGACACTTTTTTTTGGCTTATTCTTTAATAACAGAGGTCTTGGCCAGAAAGTCCAATTTATAGCCCTGAAAAATGTTAGATCCCACTTTTAAAATGCCCCTGACATCCCCCTCGTGATTTGAACACACTTCTGACAGGCTTCATAGAAAAATGTCTAAAAATTGGATTTGAAAATTTATGCCATTTTTTTGGACATTTTTCTCATTTGAAAATGAGCCCCATAATGCTCCAGGGCTCTACAGAGTCATCCGTTTCATCTGTTTAAGCTTCATCGGGAGCCTGTGCCTTGTCTTATTACCAAGATAAAGGAGCTAAAGGATATCACAACAGGCAATCACCATTTCCTATTGCATTTTTTTTTCAATAGATCATTGAGTGAGATGGCAGGAGAACTGTCAGATAAAAGTCTACTCTTGCAGTGCCTAAGTTTGACTGCCAAGATAGGTAGCTAGCACTGAAAATCAGTGCTAGCTACCTCTCTCCCCTGATGTAGCCCTGACTCCGGCCTTGCCCAGAAGATCGCTGGATAAAGTTGGCTTCCAAATTAAATTTTCAAATTTTTCATCTAGCTAACTAACTAGTTAATTCCTTTGAATATTGACTTCTTTGTAATCATCGGTTTACATGGACTGAGAATTTTTTATTTCTGTTTTTTACTTTTCCCAACCCTTTTACCAACCAAAATGTAAGAGCTTTGAAGGTCTGGCTTGTTACCATGTGACTTTTGTTGGACAAAATTGATTTTTTATAAAGTTTTTTACTCTTGAATCATTTGGGTCACCTTTGATGTCTGAAGCCTCTATAGCTTTCAACTTCCTCTGGTAGATTCAAAACAAATTCTTACTGCTGTTTCTCAGGAGAGATGGCATGTGTCTGCTATATATATTTTTTCCCAATAATTATCGCTAAAGCATGGCAGAGTCACTATGCTTGGTTTTAATTAAGAAATGGTATTAATCAAGAATTGCTGCTGCTGCTATTTTTTTAAGAGAAAAAGTGTGTTTCTGCTGTTTGTTTTTCTTATGAAATGCTGATACTGCATCATTTCAGAACAATATCTGCTATACTAGTCTTCTATTTTAAAACTGCTACTGCTGTATATCTCCATATTATGTACTAGCAAATGTGTTTTCTGGTTTCAGCTGTTTTAAGTCCAGTAGGTGAAATTGTTTAGATGTTTTTTTATTTAATTTCCTTGTTATTTATTGATGTTTTATATGGGTTTATTATTATTATAATATATTTATATTATATGGTCTATATATTATTTATATTGCCTTCTGATTTTATGATTTATACTTATATATATGTGTGTCTTTTACAGTTGATATATCAAGCCCCTGATGCAGCCCTTTAGGAGGGTGAAATGCGGCCGTGTTGGGTTCATACATTTAAGATTTTGTGGTGAATAAATTCAACTTTTTATGAAAGCGTTTTGGCGATTAGCTTCTTTTTTACTCTGTACTGGATCTTGTGAGTCACTATAACACTAGGGGGCGCTGTGCTTATGACAACACAAAAGCCACCAGACACAATATGCGGTATATCGCTTTTATTGGTGATACATATGTGAACACATACACCAAGATACTTACAGCACCCGCAATTCAGTCAGCATCTGGGAAGACCACCAGGGAAGCACTAGCTCTTCCTCAGAGATTACAGGGACATCACTGAACAAGGCGTCCCTTACGTTCAGGCAAGCTTCTAAAGCAAGTCCGGTGCTCTCGCCTCTTTTATAGTGTGAAACAGAGGTGCCTTTCCCAGACCTGCACAAGCTGAAGGTGCCTTTCCCAGAGGTGCTGGCATCCCTTAAACAACCAGCCTGTTTCCCATTACAGAGAATAACTCTCCCAGACCTGCACAGGTTGAAGGTGCCTTTCCTATACGTGCTGGCATCCCTTAAACAACTAGCCTGTTTCCCATAACAGAGAATATCAACACATAATTACAGCCAAAACATTCCACTCATTCCATCCCCAGCTGACCTTCAATCCCATGTATTACATTCCACCCCTTGATATTCTCTGCTTATGAGGAGACAGAAGTATACATAGAGGCTCATTTTCAAAGCACTTAGCCTCCCAAAGTTCCATAGAAACCTATGGAACTTAGCCTCCCAAAGTGCTTTGAAAATATGCCTCATAGTATTATGGACCACCGTAGGTCGTTTCCAAATTTTACAAGTCAAAATACAATTCCAAATCACTAGCAGGATGCTAACTAATAGTACTACAAGTAAAGGATGAGTGATCCATTTTAGGAAAGCATCTGCACTAGGAGAATGTCCCAATAATGGATCCCACCAATTATGATGTAATTTACTTTGAATATTTTCCGCCACTATACGAACAGTGTGATTGTCAAATTGAGCATCTACTTGCATGACTCTTAAGGTGTGATTCACACCTTGAATATACTCATTAGTAAGAGAGGATATATGCAACATGTGGGTCAACTTACTATAATTTACAGCTAAAATTGGCTCCGTAAAGAAGGTATAATTGTACTGTATGAAAGCAGAATTAAATAACTCCGGATATAATACATATTTTTGTCCTTTCCACCAAAATACTGATATGCTAGTAAAACAGGAACTGACTCCTGACAGATCGGTCAGGAAGGTATTATTTGACAAAGTTGTGAAATTAGCAGTGGAAATACATAATGTCCGCGGACTAATTTCTACAAAGAACTCATAGTTGGCAGGGAAAACAGTAAATGTGCATTCCCCAAAACGTGGGGATAAGCAAGGTTCAAATTGTGGTGGCTGGAAAGGACAAATCATGCGATTTCCCTGCTCATTACACATATCCAATTTATATGTCTCATTATATACAGTTATATACTCCCCATTCATATGCGGGGCCCAAAAGGTTACAATACCAGAAACATTCACTAATACTGGAGATATATAATACTTACATACTATATGAGTATGGAAATCTTATATGAAGATAAAACCCCTGTACAGAATCGATCAGTACAGACTGTACTCTCTGAATGTGGGAACAACCACTCATCAACCGGAATATATCCAGCGAAAAGGGGCTGCAACTGGGTATGCATCCCCAATTGTAGAGCCATCTGGACTCTGTCCCGCTGATGCAAAGCGTACAACGTCTGTAATGAACACCAAGTATAATTCAATGCTTTTGTCAAAGTAATGTCAGTATAATTTTCAAACTTAAAAGTTTGGGCTAATAAATTATTAATGTCTGCTATCGCAGGCACCATTAATTGTCCTGTTCCTGGAATGGCAGGTAACCAATTGGCTAAAATATTCAGTTCAGTATGCAAGTCCTTACCTAGATAGTGTAGTTTACTAAACAGAGTATCTGTATCTACAGTATTCAGAATTCCCAGTCCAGTTCCCGCACCCCCCAAAATAGTATCATACCATGCTCGCCGTATCCTAGTACAGCGAGGCAAGTGTGGAAATGTAACATTGTAAGTTAATACTGTCTTTCTATACTGCATAGACATGTTTTTGCATGTATTGGGAATGCGTGACAGTGGAGCAGGATTAGTCATATTACTAACAGCAAGCAACACATGCAAGAAGTCCATCCAGGGTGTAAAACGGTTTGCAATTGGTGTAGCATTAGTGAAAATCCATTCAGCAGTTCGATTCAAAGTAATATTTACTATAGAGCTGTTACAAGTTTGGAGGAACTGCATTTTGCGTGTCCGATTCCATAGTCTCCATATCTGTTCCCGGAATCCCATAGGCTGGATGCACATAACCCAGGACGTAGCATTATGGATAGTCACATTCACAAAACTGGATGAAACGACTACAAAGCGCTGTTCAGTTTTATGAAACACAGCTTGGGAAGCAGTTACGTTCAATACCGGACATGCAGTATGACATGTATAATTATCTTGCTGTAAGGTTGAGTTATTTTTGTTGCTCCACCAATAGTGGACACGCGAGGTCACTCCCAGCACCCGCTCGCCGGGAGTACGGGCATCGAGTTCCCAACCCAAACAGAGAAACAGTATGCCCTGAAAGAAAAAGAAATAGAGAAACACATATAAATCCTATTCCCTTAAATAACAATGATCAGCAGGAACATTCGTCCAACTCCGTTGTCCTGGCTGAACTACTGTAACAGTATTGTCCTCCCCTCGGGCTATAATTTCAGCAGGTTGAGGAGGACCTGGGTGTGCAGGGTCTTGATGCCATACCCGACCACCCACACCCCTCCCAGTAGACCCAAATCCCTGTGTACCTCGCTCAGTGACTCCCACAAAATCAGAAATTTGAGTAAAAGAGGAGGAATTGACAGGAATTATCAACAATTGTGCTATCCTATCCCCAGCCTGCACCATTACATCCTCCTCAGTGTGATTCATCAGAAGGACTATGACCTCCCCCTGATAATCTCTGTCAATGACACCTCCCACAGGAAGTAAGCCACGAAGAGCCCAACTGGAACGGGCCACAATCTGAGCATAATGGCCAGCTGGGAGAGATAAAGCAAACCCGGCTGGAAATTTTGTCACCACTCGGGACGCACAAAGAGTGTCAAAGAGGGCTACAAGATCAAAACCAGCAGCGTCAATCGTATGACGGAGCGGTATAACAGCTTTCGGATGTAAGAGCTTAACTCCCAGGGTGACATGTGTACTGGGCAAGACTTGAAGATGGGGAGTCAACATACGCATCAATGGTGTTTCACTCTCCCCTATTGGACGATTATTGAGGATAGTAACTGCTGGGTACAAATATTTGTGCCATTGCGCAAGAGTGTGAGTAGGAGTTAATTTCCGGATCTGTGTTTTCAACAGACCGTTCATACGTTCCACAAGACCAGCAGCTTGTGGATAATAGGGAATATGGAAAACCCATTCAATGTTAAATTGGGCGTAAAAGGCAGTAACAGGATGATTTTTGAAATGAGAGCCATTATCACTTTGAATTTGCAGTGGAACGCCATAATGTCTACATATGGATTCCAAAAGAACAATAGTCTGCTGAGCTGTAGCTCTACGACAAGGGTGGACTAGCAAAAATCCGGAATAAGTATCCACGGCAACACAGACATATTGACATCCCTGCGAAATTGGTAAAGGGCCAATATAATCTAGTTGCCAAATTTGGCCAGGTAACTTACCTCGAGCAAGTGTACCTTTGACTGGGTGTGGTATAGGGCGTTTAGTCAAATGTTGACAAACAGGACAGTGAGCAATAACATTTTTAATGGTAGAAAGAGACAATGCTAACCCACGCTGCCGCGCCCAGTGATAGGTGGCTTGCTCTCCGAGATGTCCACATTTTTGATGTGCCCAGCTTGCAATACCGGTCTCTTCTTCACCCTGATGAATAGTAGAATCATCTGTTCCAGAGATGACATTCGTGTGAATAGTAGCTAAGGAATCTGCTGTCTGATTAAAAATATGATCAGAGGTTATAGGGGAAACATGTGCATCAACATGATAGACATAGGCAGAAGTAGATTGCAAAAATTCACTAATTTCTTGCCATAACTGTGATCCCCAAACCAGTTTAGTATGAATATACCAATCATTCTGTTTCCATGTAGGTAACCAGGTTGTTAATCCATTTGCCACAGCCCATGAATCAGTATATATGTATGCCTCTGGCGCATTTTGTTTAAGTACCACATATACTGCATATAATTCAGCATATTGACTACTCCCATCTGGGCCCGTGCTCTGCAATATCTGTTGTGTATGAGGATTGTACGCCACACTTTTCCATGCCCGCTTACCATCAGTATACTTGGCTGTACCATCAGTAAACCAGGCATACTGACGTTGGTCAATAGTTAATTGGTCGTAAGGTACTCCCCATTTAGCAACATGATGGGTGGCACTACCACTACCACCCCCAGACACTAATACTTCCTCCCCCTCACCTACGGGAATCTGAGCAATTTGTTCATGTAATTGCGAGACCCCATTGGGACCACTTTTAGTCTGCCTATTTTGGATGTACCACTTCCACTTTATAATAGATGCCTCCTGTGCATGGCCAATTTTATGAGTATGTGGTTCACTATTAATCCAAGTTAAAATTGGAATTTCTGGTCTCAAAATTACTTCATGCCCCAAAGTTAGTTGTTCACTTTCCACAAGAGCCCAATAACAAGCCAACAATTGTTTCTCAAAGGGTATATATCGTTGAGCTGCATCGGGTAATCTACGTGTCCAAAATCCTAACGGACAACGTTTCCCATCTTGTTTCTGCCACATGCTCCAATTGGCATACTCTGCATGCACTGATACTTGTAATTCAATTGGATCATTGGCACGTATTGGCCACAGACTGACACTTTGTTGTACTACTAACTTGGCTTGGTCAAAAGCCTGTTGCTCTGTAGCACCCCACTGAAATACACATTTCTTTCGTGTTACTCTGTATAATGGCTGCAACACCTGCCCCAAATGTGGGATATGTTTACGCCAAAATCCAAACAACCCAATAAATTTCTGTGTTTGCTGTTTGGTAACCGGTACCGGAAATTCTGCTATTTTGTTTAGTGCTTTCTCAGTAATTTCCTGGTGTCCCTTATTCCAATTAATTCCCAGAAACTTCACTGTCTGGGCGGGTCCCTGGAGTTTTGCTGGGTTAATTTCCCAACCCTTATTCTTCATGTGTTGTACTAGTTGTTCTAGCCCAGAGGCCACTAACTCCTCTGTATCCCCTTGGATTAGTATGTCATCAATATAGTGGGTTAACTCTAGACCTGGTGGCAACGATAGTGCATCTAGATGTTGCGCTACCACCCTATGACAAATTGTAGGACTATGCAACCATCCCTGTGGCAACCGTGTAAAAGTGTACTGCCTTCCCTGCCACGTAAATGCAAATTGCTCCCAAAATTCCTCTTTTAAGGCTATTGTAAAGAAGGCATTTGCTAAATCTATCACTGCATACCATTTTCCTTTTCTATTTTGTATGTTCTCAATTAAAGTTACATTGTCGGGGACTGCAGCATTCAAAGGGGGTGTAACCTTATTCAATTGACGGTAATCTACTGTCATCCGCCAGGATCCATCAGATTTCTTCACTGGCCATACCGGATTATTCCATTTGGTAGTAACTGGGACAATAACCCCTACCTCTTGTAATTCCTGTATTGTTCGCGTAATTTCTGCAATACCACCAGGAATCCGATATTGCTTTTGTGCAACTAATTGAGTGGCGGCTGGTATGGTTAGAGGCTCATCAACAATTTTTCCCACTAATACTGCGTGAATATTATAAGTGGAAATATACTTCAAACGCCGGGGAACTGCGGGAGACGTTCCAAATTGCCAACTTCCCCCATCAATAGTAAGTTTTAAACCTCTCAGAATATCCATACCAATTATATATTCTGGCACTGGCGTAATCATTACAGCATACTTTTGGAGCTGTAAATCCCCAATTTGCATAGCCAATTGTGTTTCCACTGCAGGAATACTCTTCCCCCCTAGTCCTACAATATTACACTTTGGTCCTTTAAACTTAGAAGGGTTACCAGCTATAATCGTTGCTTCTGCTCCAGTATCTATCAAAGCTCGTACTTGTTGAAAATTTCCCGGACTCCATTGTATTACAACATCAATATAGGGACGCGGATCAATTTTTACATTGCATCCCCGTACTAGTCAATCCTCTCTAAACGGATTGGTTTCTGCTTTAGATGGGGGCAGAGTAGTAGTAGATGGAAGTGTCATTCTCTGCTGGAGAGTACGGACCTCATGATACAAATCTGAATAGTCCGGACCCTCCACAGGTGGGGCTGAAGGAAGTTTTTCTTTTCCCACTGTCCGGGTTTTCCGAACCGGTTTCATCCCTCTCTTATCCAATCCTAATTTTTTATATTGCTGCCATAACTCTCCAGTGGGAATTCCATCTATTTTCTCCCGAGCCACCCCCGCTTGTAGTAGAGCGGCAAACATATCCTTACGAGATACTCGCTCTACCTCTGAACCTTGCCCCTTTGGCCCTTCCCCAATTCTCTGCCCCTCATTATTTTTCCTATCTGTTACCTTCAGACTCCAATCCCCCAAATCTCCTAATTGCTCGATTTTATCCATAATGCCCTCCAACGGGTTATCTGTTTCATTCATCAACAGAGTCAAAATAACTTGTTTATACATTGGAGGAGACCCTTTAATTACTTTGTTTCTAATTGCCGCTGACATAGGCACTTGGGTAAGTGTATCCATCTGACCTGTGACAATACACACTTTCATTGCCTCTTCCTTTAATCGCTGGATACAGTCTTTCAAAGTATACCAAGGCTTGTCATCCCCAGGCCAATCTGATTCTAAAGGGTACTTTCTACGACACCCTGTTCCCACTAACTCAATCAGAGTAGTAGCCTCTGACCCATTCCCATCAGGCATTGCTAAACTATGTTCCCGAAATGCACTTTGAATTATAGCATCTCGAGATAAAGGTATAAATTTCAAACAGTCCTCATTGTCCATCCGTATCCCCATTGCCCCAGTATCATGCAGCCTTACACACCAAGCAATAAGGGATTCATTTGGACGCTGCTGGAATTGCTGCATGATATTGAGAATTTCTTGTTGCGTATAGTCTTCTGCTAAATCCATGCGCACTGGCGCTGCCCCACCCAACTGTGCTCGTCGCCGAATTATCGGCTTCATTTCCGGAGCAGCACTTTCCTCACCACCTGACTCACTCTCGGGTGTGGAAGACCAGATATCCCCATCCCACGTCTCAGGATCCCATCCGTTAGGATTCTGTGTGGCAGTAGCCATCACCTTTGCAACCTTTACCTTACTCACACGCCCTCTCCTTTTCCGATACTTATACTGCGCTACTCGCACCGCCGCCCGCTCAGCAATTTGCTGGTACCCCGTACACTTATCCATCATCAATTTGCCCTGACACTGTGACATTACCAAGTCGCTTTTCAATGTCAGAATCTCAGCCTGTGATTCCAACAGCTTCTGTTGTAATAACAGATTCTGCTGGTGCATCAGGCGATATGCCAACAACAAAATCCACCCTCTCCGACCCACAGTTCTTAACTCTTTCCCTTTAACCACAGGGGCATTTTGTAAACATTTCAACACATCCTCACACATTCCCTCTCCTAAACATACCTCCCAATTCTCACTCAACCCCGTATCTGTCGCCCATTCTGCTGCCAATGCCTGATATGGGTATTTATCCCATCCAGGAATTGCAAACAGCTGCGGAAGCTGTGCCTGCACAGCCTCCTGATGAGATTTGCTCTTCTTCCCTTTCTTCAACATATTCACAAAACAATAAAACAATAAAACAAGTATATATTCACAAATGTAATCACCGTAACAACAATGCGATATCCTGCCGACTACGCCAAATTATAACACTAGGGGGCGCTGTGCTTATGACAACACAAAAGCCACCAGACACAATATGCGGTATATCGCTTTTATTGGTGATACATATGTGAACACATACACCAAGATACTTACAGCACCCGCAATTCAGTCAGCATCTGGGAAGACCACCAGGGAAGCACTAGCTCTTCCTCAGAGATTACAGGGACATCACTGAACAAGGCGTCCCTTACGTTCAGGCAAGCTTCTAAAGCAAGTCCGGTGCTCTCGCCTCTTTTATAGTGTGAAACAGAGGTGCCTTTCCCAGACCTGCACAAGCTGAAGGTGCCTTTCCCAGAGGTGCTGGCATCCCTTAAACAACCAGCCTGTTTCCCATTACAGAGAATAACTCTCCCAGACCTGCACAGGTTGAAGGTGCCTTTCCTATACGTGCTGGCATCCCTTAAACAACTAGCCTGTTTCCCATAACAGAGAATATCAACACATAATTACAGCCAAAACATTCCACTCATTCCATCCCCAGCTGACCTTCAATCCCATGTATTACAGTCACCTGCCTACTTGTTTCTTTGGACCTAAATTTGAACCTATCCTAGCCAGAAATGTGTCTATGTGCAGCTAATGTGATTCATCTCATCTGCTTTTGTTGAAGCTGATGCTGTGGTTATGTCAAGATCCCTAGAAGTTCTTTTGACATGCTCTAGTTCCAGAAAAAAATCTTTAGACCTTCTGTGATGATGAATCTTTCAAACTCAGAATCTTGTGTCAAATCTTGGAGTCCTTTTCTTTGAGGAGGTGTTGCAGTCTTGGTAACTCTACACTGGGAACCCCAATTAGCTGAGACGGGCACTTATCTCCTTTAACAGTCTGCACTTTAAAGCTATGATCCTCCTGCAATACTAGAGGAACCTCTGAAGTAGGAAGTCATCCTTCTCTCTAATGAAGAAAAATGGTCCTGATCCTATAGAGATTGGTTCATGATCAGTCTAACAACTCTTCCTACCTGTTTAGTTTCTACTCCATTATTTTTTTCCTTTCCTATACCTCACATCCTTCACAATCAAAATCCTCTTAAGTGTCATTCTCTTCACTGTAAAGCACATTCATCAAACACTCCTTTAGTGCACATAAAACCCATAAACAAAAGAAAGTCCAACAGACCAGGACTAATTAAGATTTATATGCACTATCTTGCTTTAATACAAAGAATAAAGAAAAGGAGAGGGAACAGAAACAGTGTTAGTGAAACAGGAAAATTCCACTCTCAGAAATCATGAGGCTGCTTTTGCAGTAAATTGCTTTTAATCACTTGGGTTGAGATGCTTTCCTCACCCTCTCCACAATACTGACAAAGACTGGAATGACTCCATTTTTATATATTTTTCTTTCTGAGAGGGGTGTGTTTCCTGCATCATTAAGCACATCTCATGTGGTCTTATTAGCATGTTATAGATTATTACAGTGTGGCAAATGGTTATTGCACCATCCCATGCACTAACACCGGATTCTATATAAAAAATAGTGAATAGTGCACGTTAAATTGGGTGTGCGCCCAATTTATGCATGCTACTTAATAGAGTAATGAGCCAATCAGTGATGACAATTCGCAGATAACCAATTATCACTAATTGGCAATAAAGCAAAGATATTTACCTGTAGCAGGTATTCTCCGAGGACAGTAGGCTGATTGTTCTCACATGTGGGTCGACGTCCCCGTCGGCCCAGGAAACGGAAATTTTTTCCAGCAAAAATAAAAAGTTTTGCCAGAGTCTTCTAGCGTGCAAGCAGCGCGCACTGCACATGCGCAGATGACTTCCCGCCCATCGCGCGAGCGTGTCCCTTCAGTTAAAACAAAAAGCAAACAAATAAATTAACAACAACTCCAAAGGGGAGGAGGGCGGGTTTGTGAGAACAATCATCCTGCTGTCCTTGGAGAATACCTGCTACAGGTAAGTATCTTCGCTTTCTCTGAGGACAAGCAGGCTGCTTGTTCTCACATGTGGGGTATCCCTAGCACCCAGGTTCACTCAAAACAATGAACATTGGTCAATTGAGCTTCGCAACGGCGAGGTCATAACATAGATTGACCTGAAACCATAAACAACTAACTGAGAGTGCAGCCTGGAACAGAACAAAAATGGGTCTAGGGGAGTGGAGTTGGATTCTAAACCCCAAACAGATTCTGCAGCACTGACTGCCCAAACCGACTGTCGCGTCGGGCATCCTGCTGAAGGCAGTAGTGAGATGTGAATGTGTGGACTGATGACCACGTTGCAGCCTTGCAAATCTCTTCAATGGAGGCTGACTTTAAGTGAGCCACTGACGCAGCCATGGCTCTAACAATATGAGCCGTGACATGGCCCTCTAGAGTCAGCCCAGCTTGGGCATAAGTGAAGGAAATGCAATCTGCTAGCCAATTGGAGATTGTGCATTTTCCGATGGCAACTCCCCTCCTGTTGGAATCGAAAGAAACAAACAACTGGGTGGACTGTATGAAATGCTTTGTCCGCTCCACCTAAAATGTCAATGCTCTCTTGCAGTCCAAGGTATGCAAACTGCTTTCACCAGGGTGGGTATGAGGACGGGGAAAGAATGTTGGCAAGACAATTGACTGGTTCAGATGGAACTCAGACACCACCTTCGGCAGGAACATAGGGTGCGAGCAGAGGACTACTCTGTTGTGATGGAACTTGATAGAAGGTGCATGCACTACCAAGGCCTGAAGCTCACTGATCCTAGGAGCTGAAGTAACAGTCACCAAGAAAACGACCTTCCAGGTAAAGTACATCAGATGACAGGAATTCAGTGGCTCAAAAGGACCTTTCATCAGCTGGGTGAGAACAACATTGAGATCCCATGACACTGGTGGAGGTTTGACTGGAGGCTTTGACAAAAGCAAACCTCTCATGAAGCGAACAACTAAAGGCTGTCCAGAGATAGGCTTACCCTCTACACGGCAATGATAAGCACTAATCGCACTAAGGTGAACTCTTATGGAGTTGGTCTTGAGACCAGACTCTGACAAGTGTAGAAGGTATTCAAGCAGGGTCTGTGTAGGATAAGAAAGAGGATCTAGGGCCTAGCTGTCACACCAGATGGCAAACCACCTCCATTTGAAAGAGTAACACCTCTTCGTGGAATCTTTCCTGGAAGCAAGCAAGACTCAGGAGACACCCTCTGAGAGATCCAAGGAGGCGAATTCTAAGCTTTCAACATCCAGGCCGTGAGAGCCAGAGACCGGAGGCTGGGATGTAGAAGCGACCCCTTCTTCTGAGAGATGAGGGTTGGAAAATACTCCAATCTCCACAGTTCCTCGGAGGACAACTCCAGAAGAAGAGGGAACCAAATCTGACGCGGCCAGAAGGGAGCAATCAGAATCATGGTTCTGCAGTCTTGCTTGAGTTTCAGCAAAGTCTTCCCTACTAGAGGTATAGGAGGATATGCATACAGGATGCCTGTTCCCCAATGCTGGAGAAAGGCATTTGATGCTAGTCTGTCATGGGCCTGAAGCCTGGAACAGAACTGAGGGACCTTGAGATTGATCTGAGTGGCAAAAGGATCCACTGAATTGCGAGGTAACTGAGACCTCATCAATCCAGGTTCACTATGGATCCGATATTTGGATTCAGCTTTCTTGGGGACCACAGGGCCAGACAGAGGGGTCATCCAGTTTCGCATAAGGACTTCCTTCAGTACCTTATGCAGAGGGACTGTCACAGCCTCTTTAGGTGGAGAATAGTCCAGGACTTCGAGCATCTCAGTCCTGGGCTCATACTCAACCTCCACAGGGAAGGGAATAGCCTTAGCCATTTCCCAGACAAAAGAGGAAAAGGAAAGACTCTTCGGTGGAGATAGTCTCCTCTCTGGTGGAGGGGAAGGTTCAGAGGGAATCCCATAGGACTCATCAGAAGAAAAGTACCTGGGATCTTCCTCTGACTCCCACAAACGCTCCTGCTCAGTATCAGATAAGACCTATCTTAAGGTACTCCGACACTGGACCTGCCTCAATGCCGAGGAACAATGTCCTCGATGGCGATGACGAGAGGCCGACGCCCGCTTGAACTGCAGCGAAGCTTCCTCCACCGACGTTGAAGGGGAATCGACCTAGGTGGCTGCTGACGTTAGGGACCTCACTGCAGGAGAAGGGCCAGACACTGCTGCAGCAGATGGTACAGAAGGCACAAGTACCCCTGACACCGAAGCTGACTGACGTAGCAGTCCCTCCAGAAGTTCTGGAAACAAGGCCCGGGTGCGCTCATTGAGAGCCGCCATCGGAGAAGGCTGTGGCGTCGGTGGAACAGGCGGTGTCAGAATATGTGGAGGCTTGGGAGCAGGTACCGGGCAGCTAGGAGACCTACGCATCAGCACCTCCTGTATCGAGGGGGAGTGATCCTCTTTGCGCCGACATTTCTCGGATGCCGACTCTCTCAACGCCCCGGAGCTCCCGGCACTGTGCGTCGAAGGAGAATGGTGACAGTGCTTCTTCGCCTTCGCTCGACGCCCGCCATCGAGACTCCTCGGTACCAGTGGAGGACGAGGAATCCTCACGTCTCCTCGGGGCTGGGTCCGACGAAGGTCAGTCCTGGGGAGCCTGCATAACAGGAGACCTCGAGGCAGGTGGAGATCCACTCAATGCTTCGCTGCTCCCAGTGTGAGTTGGGCTCTCAGCAGCCATTACCTCTCCTTCTAACGTCGATGCTCCTTTTGATATTGACGCCGGCGCCGCCAACCTCGGTACCGATGTCGACGTCAAAGGAAAGGACCGGACTGAGCCCCAAAAAGATTTTCCCGTTGACCTTCTCGAGACGCTTGAGTCCATTTCTTCATACGAAGACACAGACTACAAGCGGCTGGGCTATGGTCGGGCCCTAAGCACTGGATACACCAAGCGTGAGTATCAGTACCTGAGATGGTCCAGTTGCACCGAGAACAACATAGCTGAAAAGGGGGCACAGCCACGGGAGGAGTGTGGGTGTGTCAGGGCATTGCTCAAATTTACACACGTTGTTATAGAATTTGTGGGAAACCTGCTTAAATGCAGGTGCATTCCCCGTCCCTATGCACTATTCTATACTCTGTGCCTAAGTTTAGATGTATTATAAAGAATAGCGCTAAGTGTTTTCTTTGGATGCATCTAGATTTTAGATGCCATTTACAGAATCTGATCCTAATTGCATAGCATATTTGTAAATGTCATCTGAGTACATAGGAATACTTATTTGTATTTCATAACAACTTTGGGGGCACGTTTACTAAGCCTCATAGGTGCCTACGAACTCCAACACTTGTTAATTCAGAACTATCACCCAGCTACCACATGGCCTGGGTGGTAATTTCATTTTTTATGCATGTCCACTAAGCACACAGGAAAATTTCCGACATGCAGCGTTAACCAGGCGGCAATCAGCATACGTCTATTTTGGGCCTGAGACCTTGCCGCTAAGTCAATGGGTGGCGGTACGGTCTCAGACCCAAAATAGACGTGTGCCAATTTTTATTTTGCAGCACGTCCATTTTTGGCCAAAAAAAGGCCTTTTTTGCAGGTGCGCTGAAAAATAAACCTGCACGCGTCCAATACACGCATCTACACCAGCACAGGCCATTTTTCAGTGCACTTTAGTAAAAGGACCCCTTGGTTATTTATTAGTTCTAAACAATAAACATACATTCCATTCTGTATAAATACAACTAAGCCAAAGTCTGTGATTGTTCCTACATTAAACCCAAGAGCAAACTGAAAACAGTAATAAGGAGCCGAAATTTAGTCCATGGTAGTCAGTGTCTGTAAAAACACCAGCTGCTGCAGTTAAAAATATAGTGGCTATTCAGTGCCAGTATCCAAATACAGGCCACCACACAATATCCAGTAATCAGTGCAGATCTGCATTAGCATCTGTTTAGCAGTGATACTCAAATCACGGACAGGGTAACATGAATGGCCAAAGTTAGGACAACGTTTTTTGCTGTCCTGACAGTGACTAGTTAGCAATTCAATTAATGGTTTCAATATTGCCACTGTGAGGATATCCTCTTGCTCTGTCCAAGGTCTGCCCATGGATTGCCCTACACTGTCCAGATACTAGATGGAGGCAGAGTAAATATTCAGTGGTATTATGCTGTTAGTGTCACCAAATATCCTGCTCAGTGAAACATATCCAGTTAGCGGCACCCATCAACTGGATTGTGCTTTTAAACTGACAAGTTTTTAAAAGCAAATTTTTACTGAGCAAGTGACAAGAAAGATGGAAGAGTGAAAAGAATTCTAAATCAGAGCAAGTGCTAAAATGTGTGGAGAATAAGTCAAAAGCAAAACCAGATGTACAATTACTTGATATCTTTGTATGTGTTTAATACTTTGTCACTTTAACCAAAAACATATGGTACATTTTCATCATAGGGAACTGCAGCAATCTGTGTGTCCTATTGAAGCAAAAGATGCCATAAGACAAGGAAAGCTGCTTTGAATTATATAAAGTTGGACGGTATGCTGATCTTACAAGATGACAGATTCTTATGTTACTAATCTACAAGAAATCTTCTTTGGGGGCTTTTTTGGCAGTTTGTAAGCTAACTTCATACCATTACAATGCAATTCTTTCAGATCAGATTTTTAGGATTGGGGACTAGCTTTATTTCTTCTGACTTATTTTCAAAAGGGCTTTAAAAAATGATTTTATAAATGACCGTACATTTTACCAATCCATTCCTTTATAATCTTTTAACGTTATTGAGATAGGACTCATGCTAAATTTGCAGGATGACTCCAGAACAATTCTATTATCAACTATTTCTGCTTTCTAGTAACTAAGGGAGTTGTTTACTAAAGCTTAACTCAAGTTATCTGCAGCAGGGCCCATAGGAATAAAATGGGCCCTGCTGCAGATAACTCGAGCTAAGCTTTAGTAAACAACCCCCTAAGGGCCCTGTTTACTAAGGCACGTTAGCGCTTTTAGCATGTGCTGGTGGTTGGGAGGTGAGGATAGTGCTGGGCAGACTTATACGGTCTGTGCCAGAGCCGGTGGTGGGCAGCGGGACTGGTGGCTGGGAGGCAGGGATAGTGCTGGACAGACTTGTACGGTCTGTGCCAGAGCCAGTGGTTGGGAGGCAGGGCTGGTGGTTGGGAGGTGAGGATTGTGCTGGGCAGACTTATACGGTCTGTGCCCTGAAGAGCACAGGTACAAATCAAAGTAGGGTATACACAAAAAGCAGCAAATATGAGTTATCTTGTTGGGCAGACTGGATGGACCGTGCAGGTCTTTTTCTGCCATCATCTACTATGTTACTATGTTTTAGCGTGTGCTAAATGTGTAGATGCTCACACATAATTATTTAGAAAATCATCTTTTCGATTATGAAGTGAGATCAAGCTGATACCTTATTACAAGTATCCATATTTGCCAACTCTAGTTTATGCCTGGTGGTTATATATAGTCACTAGAGTTAATTTTGGATCACTTTTTGCATAATATTCCTATGGGCATCTACATGGTTAGCACATGCTAATATTTAGTACACACTAAAAACGCTAGTGCGCCTTAGTAAACAGAGCCTTAAGCAATTCCCTTGCTGGCTGATATGTGCCAAACAAGGTCTTCAGCCATGGGGCTTTTTCCAACATGCCAAAGAAATCCATTTGGTATTTATTTTGTTTGTTTATGTGTAACAACGTTCCCATTATATAGAATCATATGGTTTTTATTTTGTCCTTCACCAGCAAAGAGTGGTGTGTACACAATAGCAAACCTTAACTAAAATGGATTGAAATGATCTGCTATTTCATTTACCTACCTTTGGGGCCTATTTAAGAAAGCATAATAAAATTACAGTTTAACAGTAGAGTTAAATAAAGCTAGTATCGTGGCACTGTGACACTTATTCACTAAAATGTGGATGGTAAAAAACACCATTGATGTGGCATGGTTTTGGTTAACATGGGCATTGTTATTGTAACATGGTCTACATTATTCATCCTCAGACTTTTAAATATATATAAAAACTAGGCATTACCATATCCTTGTCAGTGTATTAAGGTGAGAAATTAGTTCTTGATTCTGTTAGAAAGAAAAAGGGAGAGTAGGACTGGTGACTTCTCAGCACTGTGTCTTGTGTTGTAACTTTAACCCGGATCTCACTGACCAGCTCAGTTCCATCTGACCTGGGCCACAAAAGAAACTTCCACAACTTGAGTTTGGGCACAGGCTGGGGCCAGATAAAAAATCCGGAAGGCTGTAGGATGTTAAGCTGAGCTCCTGAGAATCCTCAAATAGTCTCTCTGAAGGAACACTCACCACACCAAGGAGTTATCTTTTATGAAAACTTTACTGAACTCTGCAATAGGCAGTTAATCCAAACTCCATAATTCCCTATCTACAGCCAACACTTGGTTTAACAGGTTCTCTGTCCATCCAAAACTACTGAGTACAGTCTTATTCCCTAATTAGTTTCATAAAACAATTCCAAAATATGTACATATCTATAATTTCTCCAGTCCATTACCCATCCCTTTGGGCTATATAATCCAAGGCTGTGCTGGTAGCGTTGGTTGTCACCAGCAGACTCTTCCGGGATCAGACCTCCTTGTCTGTCCGCTCCGCCAGAGATGCACTTCTCTGAATTTCACCCTCTAGTCTTGAACAGACTTTTTCCTGTTCCTGTTCATAAACTGGGCTCCCCTTGCCCACCCAGAGCTCTCCTGTCAATGCCTTTGGTTGACAATAACTTCCCCTTGACTTAGCCTTAGGTTATTTGGCCTTTCCATGGGTCGTGGCAGGGGTGAAGGAACCAAAGACCTTGTGCACTCCCCATCCATAAACTTTACTAACTCTTAACTCCTCCCATACTGTCACTCAATAACTAGAAACATTTCCCTCTGCAATGTATCCCCCCCCCCCCCCCCCCCCACCCACACACACACACACACACATCCTGGGCTGGATCTAAGTCCACCCATGAGCTCACTCCCTCCCCCCAGAAACTCTGGAGAGTTTTTGCATGTTCTTCTTAGTAATCCCCATTATAATGGGAGATTATATAATTTGTTTCTCTGTCTGTTATCCCTTTCTTTTTTTCTCTTGTCTTTTTGTATATGTGCCAACATGCATTTGCCTTCTTCTGGTTGGTCTTTGTTAGTCTATCTTGGATTATGTGGTGTGCAAGACAAGAGTGTATAGGTGTGACTGGTGTGGGGGAGGAGGGTGTTAGGAGATGAGTGGGCATATATGAAGTGTGCAAAGGGACAGATTGTTTCTCACCCTGTCTGGCCAGCAGCTGGGGAAGGGGAGGGAATAGGAAGAGTCATGGAGGAGAAAAAACACAGCAGCATCAGTCCTAAAGGAGGGAGAGAAACAGCAAGAGCAATGGGGCAATGGTCAAACCATTTCAGTCTAGAAAGGTAAGCCACAAGCAAGGCCTAAAATGAGTGTGGGCATGGGGAAAAGACAGAAAAGGAAGAGGAACTGCTAAAGGTACAGAGAAAGAGGTGAATGGAGGTAGTGAGGAAACTGCCAAACTTAGCCATCATAGAACAGGCAGGATTCAGCAGCCAGTGTTACATATTTTCCTCCATGGTTTCTTCCTATCCTGAAGCTAGTTTCCTCCTATCCTGAAGCTAGTTAAACCTGTGACCTCCCTTTCCGCCAAACCCTTTGATAGTTGCTCACATGTGAGTTCCTGGGTGTAATAATGCTTTTGTTTGTCTTCAGTTACTAACCTTTGTATGTGTACTATTTCTGAACCTGTTCCATCCCTGAATGGAGTCTGATTCCTGGTTACAGATTTGCCTGCTGATTTTTTACTGTTCCTGATTCATTGTTCCTCTTTCTTTCTTTCTTTCTTTCTTTCTTTCTTTCTTTCTTTCTTTCTTTCTTTCTTTCTTTCTTTCTTTCTTTCTTTCTTTCTTTCTATTCCCAGGCAAGACTTGAGTGGTAGTGGTGGGGTGGAGAATTTGGAATCTGGGAGCCCATTATTGGTTTTGCTATTTTTATAAGAAAGGTGTATTTTATACTTAGGAGCCACCACACACTGCTTAAATTGTTTGTATATTGTTCTGAAATTCTAACAAACAGTTACAATAGAATACCTATCTGATTAACACAAGCACAGCTGCTGAAATGAATATGTAAACTAAGCCAAAAGATAAACACAGTATTTGAAGATCCTGCTCAATCTCAGGATTAAGTTAAATCCAAAAAACCTGTAAGTTTACCTCAAAGGCAAGGAAAAAATATCAGACAGATCAGGAGAAAAAAACCTTTGTAACCTGAACAGTCTCTAGCAAAAGACAGAGAAAGATATATTCAATATTTCCAGAGCAGGGGCAGATTATGGTCTCTATATAACACTACTATAGTCCATGTATAAGTGTTACTATTAATATTACAATTTTCTAATGAAAACTAACACTAGAATCTTTGCTTTAGCTCAGGTCTTGGAGCATGCCAGTGTGCACATGCAACCTGACCTGGAAGATTTCCCAGATGCTGAGGTGATCAATGGAAATAAAATAAAATAAAACATAGAAAAGAAAATAAGATGATACCTTTTTTATTGGACTAACTTAAATAAAAAAAGGTATCTTTTTCTTTTCTATGTTTTATTTGCTTTTATTTCTATTGATTACCTTTAAGAGTGGACTGACACGGCTGACACATCTCTCTTCCAGATGCTGAGGAAATACATCACTTTTTGCCAGAGGTACCAGACCCTAGACAATTCAACCTAATGTGCACTACAGTATGGATGGCAACTACCACTACAGTGATCCACATGCTTGCTCGCATATGGATACACAACAACTGGCTCATACTCCATGTATACACACCAAGGAAGATACTTTACCTCAGCCTCAAATTCCTTCACAGGGATTAGATGCAAGACAGATCTAATAAGTTTCTGTTAGCAAAGGTATTAACCATGCACGCCTTGCATACATCAAATGCACCTGATCAACCTCACCTCATGCTGCAGCTCAAGGACAGCAAAGCAGACAAGTGGTGATGAGACATCACAAATACCACTTTCCATCTTCCACTCAGACTGAGGCATCAGACAGAATGGAACTAGCCTAGTTCATGATTCAATGAGCGATCATAAACACAGAGCTCATCAAGTTCAACAACCACAATGAGAACTAGAAGGCATGGGAATCAGATTTCAAGGATGACATGGCAGATATGAACTTCATTCCAAATGAAGAGATGAACCTGATGCTGAGATGGATGCGGAGTGAATGTACAGAACACAAGAAATGAGTAAACTATTCACAATTAGATAACCCTTCTGAAGGACTAGCTGAAATATAGAGAAGGTTTTGAACAGTATTATAGCAGACCAGAAGTGAATGAAAAAGCACTGTTGGAAAGAATTGAGAGCTTTCCAAAAATATCAAATACAAAAATTCATAAACTGCAAGAACTTGGAAACCTACTCCAATAGTTGTATACAGCCAAAGACGATGCACACCTCCCAGGAGTCTGCTACGCAGATACATCTCAGAGCATAAGGCTCATCACAGAAAATCTGATATATGAGCTACAAGAAAAGTGGGCCTCATATAGCGCAGAGTACAGAAAAGCAAATCAAGGGAGCTTCTCATCTTTCAAGCTTTTCTCAAGGTTCATTTGAGATCTGACAACCAGGAAAAATGATCCTAGTTTCTCACTTGATGCACTAGAAGCAAACAAAGGCAGTTATTTCCAAACCAAGAAGCCAGCAAGAAGCACAGCAATATATGCAAACCCATATCAGTTCACAAGGCAGAAGTGTTGCCCAGTACTTCTATAATAATGGATCTTCATTTCACCACAAATACAGAAGGGGAGGGGAGGCCACAGGAGCGGAAGACTAAGGTCCACTACCTATAGCAACACAAGTGAAGAGGAGTAGTGTGACCAGCAGGGCCCTTCCAAGAAACACCAGGAGACGGAAAATGTAGTCAACAAAACTTTATTCTTCTAGTACCTGACACGGCACCATGTTTCGGCTAAGTGCCTGCCTCAGGGGTCTTGGTATAATTGATCAAACTCTCCTCCAAATTCTGTTGAAAGTGATTGGACAAAAAACCCCTACTATCTTTAAATAGAGGGAAGTGTCTACGAATGAACACAGTATTGGTGATCGCTGCTGGAGCAGAAAAACAACATGAAGTTTTGTTGATTACATTTTTCCTGTCCTGGTGTTGGAAGGCTCTGCTGGTCACACTACTCCTCTTCACTTGTGTTACCATAAAGTACAGAATCAGAAGTGATAGTGCCCTTTGTACAAGTAATTAGAGAATGACATGGGGACAAAGTTTGTCCCCATCCACACTCCATCTCCGCAATCTCATTTGAACATAGCAATTTGTTTTAATCAAAAATGATGGAACCAGTGCAGTGGAGTTTGAGTTTGCAGGGACAGGATGGGGATGGGTCAAAGCTTGCAGGAACCTGGTGGGGATGGGATAAACTTTGTCCCTGTGTCACTGTTTACAAGTAATCTCATCCTTAGAAAAATTGTTGTGGGTTGAAAAAAATGAAAATAATTGCTCAAAAAGAACAAAATCTGTTACAAATGCTGTTCTTCCTCAAAATGTCTTGCTAAAGACTGTAAGAGAAGCCATCAAGTACACAGAATGTAGCAGCAACCAGCATGTCAATGCCCTATACCCAGATGGTGTGAAACCTAATCCCCAGAATCCTCAGCCCTTGAGTTGAGTCACAGTGGGAAGAAGAGGAAGGACAAGCAACAGCACTGAGGTTAATCCAGAATGCACAAAGTGTGTGGAGGAAACCACAAAAAGAAGTCCTACATCAAGATACGATTAGCCAAGTGTAACCAGAAGTGCAACTCAGGAAGGCAGTCAATATATACATCTCAAGTGAGGTCAGAGTTTTATGACTTGTTTGGCATCCATGAAGATTACTCTTCCCACAGTCTCAACACTTTCACAAATGTCATAAAGATAACAGGGAGAAAAGCAAATAGATATGAGATAGACACGACAGATGGCAGCATCAAGCTGCATCTACCCATTCCACCTAAGAAAGCCAGACTCTACAAGTAGGGCAATACTGGTAAGAGAGAAACAGAAATGTTTTTCTTCTCCTGTACTCTGCAAAATACAAAACTATAAATAAATGTACATTTCACAAAGCAGGAACATCTCAATCTTTAAAAAATATTAAATACAAATATTTTTTTTCTTTTCTACCTTTGTTGTCTGAGCACTTTATTTTTCTGATTGGGCTGGTCCCACTCTTCCACTTTCCATGTGTTAGTCTTCTAAATTCATTTCCAGGCTGGCTTTTCCATTTCTTCTCTCTCCTCTTGTCATCTTCCTTTCCCATTCAGTCACCAAGTCCCACTTATCTTCTGCTCCTTCTCCTTCCCCTACCCACACTCTCTAGTCCCATCCAACATCTGCTCCCTCTCTCTCCCACCACACCCCCTAGCTAGTCCCATTCATCTTCTGCTCCCTTTCCATCAAGTTCCAATCATCTTCTTTTCTGTTCCCCTTCCTCCCACATCCCTGGTCGCATCCATCTTCTGCTCCTTCTCCATCTCTCTCTCTCTTACTCCCCCCCCCCCCCACAGTGGTCTCATTTTTTTTACCCTTTGCTGCCCGGGCTTACCCCTGTCTCCCTCATTCTCCTTCCAGCCCCCCTCCCCGCCGCCACTGCCACCACCACAGCACTGGAGTCTTCCAGTTTTTTCTCTCCTTCCAGCCACGTGACACCCGGTTTTACCCCCCCCCCCCCCAGTTTTCCAATCCCCTGAGCCACTGGCAGCCTCAGCGAGAAAGCAGTATGCATACTGGTTTAGACCTGCCCCGGAAGCTCTTCTCTCGCCTACAGCTTCCTGCCTATGTGGGAACAGGAAGTTCAAATAGAAAGAAAGGCTTCCGGGGCAGGTCTAAAGCAGAGTGCATACTGCTTTCTCGCTGAGGCTGTCGGTGGCTTGGGGGATTGGAGGACTCGGGGGGGGGGGGTGCATACCAGGCGCCATGGGGCTGGAAGGAGAGAAAGAACTGGAAGACTCCAGTGCTATGATGGTTGTGGAAAGAGAGAAATAAAGATGCTATTGCAGTTGCACCACTCAGGGGGATGCCAGGCATAAAAATGGGGTGGCAGCTCATTTGGAGGGGCATTGACCTCCCTCACCTCCCCCTCACCCAAACTGCACCCATAGATGCATGGAACCATCCTCACCTGAAACCTATAATCAACCATCTCCCACCTTTGGACCCAGACACAGATATCCATTTCTATTGCATTGGAATTAATCTATGGCCCAAGTGGCTTTCCCTATGCCTATTGACTAGCCTTGAGATGGGAAATAAGAGGATGACATCTGGCAAGCTCAGTGTTCCAGGTCACGAATGAGAGATGAAGTGAGCCCATAACTTTAAGCTCTGGACAGAAATTCTGCATGAAGGAAGAACCTACCTCATTATTCAATATCTCTTAGTGAAACAGCAGTAATAAAAAAGGCAAGTGCATTTTTATAATAACCATTGCATTCTATAAAAAAGGAGCAAGTTCTCACATGCCATCTTTTTCTTTTGATGTAGACAAACTTGCTTACAATCATGATATTAATTGCATAAATATCAGATAAACTCTTATCTAGATACTTCTAATAATTACTTTTATGGTTTGTTACTTCCCCAGAAAGTAACAAATTAGCTGTTGGCAGATAATGACCTTTTGGCCCACCCATTCTGACCAAATGCCCCTGCTTACTCAGACTCCATCCTTTCTCTCTCCTATCTTTAAAACAGCTGAGAACTATGGCAATTCAAAGCTTGCTTGAATAACTCAACCACCAGTAAAAAAAAGTATCTTTTTCTTCCAACTTATCAGAACCCGTTTTTCATTGAAGTTCTTTCATAACGAAAACTTCCCTAGGCCATCTCTCACTCTCCTGCCTTCCAACTTCTCTTTATTTTTATCATACAGGAAATAGTGGAATGGAATGTATAATTATTGTTAAGATTTTTTAGCATAATAATTGAACAAATGTGATAATTGATTGCCTAAGTTAGTGGAGTGGTGTGGTGGACCCTAAGCTAAAGATACATGTTGCAGGTATCGAGCACTGAAATAGTCTAGTAGTATTAAGTGATGTCACTGTCTGAATTTCAGAAAATAAGCAATATGTAAGGATACCGTTATAAACTAGGATTGATCTGGTCAAATCCTTAACAATTACTGTGTCATGTTCTATGTTCTATTGTAAGATCTCTTTTTGTTATCTAGTTGTTTATTTGTTGTTGTTGTTTTTAGAAGGAAAAGCCTCATGTGTCATGATATACCATAATTACATAAGTATTGCCATACTGGGAAAGACCAGAGGTCCATCGAGCCCAGCATCCTGTTTCCAATAGTGGCCAATCCAGGTCACAAATACCCGATAAGATCCCAAATATTAGCGGGGTATTCCTCTGGCATCATTGGCATAAAAACCTCCACTTTGCTGCTACTTCACTGTGATACAATCTTTTAAATTAAGTTATTTATGCACACGCTTAGACTTATCTGGTTTCCGTATCTCAAAAAAGATATAGCGGAATTAGAAAAGGTTTACAGAAGAGTGACCAAAATGATAGAGGGAATGGAATTCCTCTCGTATGAGGAAAGGCTAAAGAGGTTAGGGCTCTTTAGCTTGGAAAAGATACAGCTGAGGGGGGGATAAGATTGAGGTCGATAAAATTGAGTGGTGTAGAAAGAGTAGAGGTGAATCAATTTTTCACTCTTTCAAAAAGTACAAATACTTTTAAAACATATAGGAGGGAATATTTTTTCACTCAAAGCATAGTTAAGTTCTTGAATTCATTGCAGGAGGATGTAGTAACAGTGGTTAGCGTATCTGGGTTTAAAAAAATTTTGGACAGGTTCCTGGGGGAAAAGTCCACAGTCTGTTATTGAGATGGACATGGGGGAAGCCACTGCTTGCCCTGGGATTGGTAGCATGGAATGGTGCACTAATTGGGTTTCTGCCAAGTACCTGTGACCTGGATTGACCACTGTAGGTAGGTTACTGGGTAGATGGACCATTGGTCTGACCCAGTATAGCTATTCTTGTTTTGTTATGTTAATAAAATTATAGAATACTAGAACTGATGCACATTTTTTAGCAATATAGATACTAGTATTTACACCAGCTCTACAGCTCGTGTTAGTAGTCACACCTAAGCTATTTCCATGTAGTAGTTGCCCTGCTAAACAAGTATTATATAAGGAAAAATAGGTGCCTACCTTCCTTTGTAGAATAGGCTTGAAATAGGCACCTTCTTTGCATCTAAATATGTGTTCCTTTATAAAATTACCATCATACTGTATGATACCACTTGATCTTTCCAAATATATGAAGAGAAGTTTTAACGTTCGTGGAGGGGCATAATCGAGCGCGAACGACTATCTCCATGGGCGTCTATGTCCGAAAACGGGTACGTGTAGAGACAGGACAGACTGTATTTTTGAAAAAATGGACGTTTTCAGCTGGGCGTTTGTTTTTTTTAGCGATAATGGAAACTAAAAATGCCCAGCTCAAAAACGTCCTAATCCGAGCCATTTGGTCATGGGAGGAGCCAGGATTCGTAGTACACTGGCCCCCCTGATATGCCAGGACACCAACTGAGCACCCTAGAGGTCAGTGCGGTGGACTTCAGAAACAGCTCCTACATGCATAGCTCCCTTACCACAGGTGCTGAGCACCCAACCCCCCCCCCCCCAAAACCCACTACCCACAAATGTACAACACTACCATAGTTCTTAGGGGTGAAGGGGGCATCTACATGTGGGTACAGTGGGTTTTGGAGACCTCCCATTTACCAGCACAAGTTTTACAGATAGGGGGGATGGGCCTGGGTCCACATGCCTGAAGTGCACTGCGGTACCCACTGAAAGTGCTCCAGGGACCTGCATACACGCAGGCCTCTAGGACTTGTTGCTGCTATATAACATTGGCACACCAGTTGACACCTGAAGACTAATCTCTCCGAAAACGTCCTTTATTGGAATGAGCACGCTTACTCACAGTTAACTGCAGATCAGAGGTTGTGCCCCACTGGCAACGAGTCTCGCTGGTACTGAGATGAGCAGTAGGTCAGAGCTGGCAGAATGCTGTACAATGCCCTCTTTCAGCCACATTCAAGGTAAGAACTAAGTTCTGTAACGTGGCTAACACGTGAAAGGGATCTAAAACTGGCTTACAAAAATGGCCACTACCTCATGGACTACCGGAAACAAAACAGGGCACACTCTGACCCAGTAAGCAGGGGGGAAAAGCACCATGGGAGTAGAGTCTACCAACTACCAACATCGTGAGCATTTAACACATGCTAGTGGAATCATGGAACCCAATACCCTACACCCACCACAATGCATTGCTGATGTGACTCTGCAGTGCGTATAACAGAAAAGGTGTCACACTCACCCGAGAGCCACATCAGAACCAGGGAATGGCTATCACAGGATAGAACACATTCTGCTGTCATAGAGGTGGGTACGACATTTGAGGCTGGCATAGAGGCTGGAAAACAAAGTTTTTAAAGTGTTTTTTTTTGTGGGAGGGGGTTAGTGACCACTGGGGGAGTCCGGGGAGGTCATCCCTGATTCCCTCCAGTGGTCATCTGGTCAGTTGGGGCAATTTTTGGGGACTTGTTCGTGAATAAAAAGGGTCCAAAAAAAGTGACCCAAAATCGCGGTAAAAACGCCTTTTTATTTTCAATTATCAGCTAAAGACGCCCATCTCTCCTCGGCCGATAACCACGTCCCAGTTTCGCCTTCACCATGCCTCCGACACGCCCCCATCAACTTTACCCATTTCCGCGAGGAATTGCAGTTAGAAATGCCCAAAATCGGCTTTCGATTATACCGATTTGGGCGCCCACGGGAGAAAGATGCCCATCTCCCAATTTGGGTCGCAATATAGGCGTTTTTCTCTTTCGATTATAAGCAAGATAGTGGTACAGTCAATGACAGAGCAAATAGAAAAGTGTGCTTCTTATACTTCCTTCCTGAACATATCCCAGGGTGAGCTGAAATTATATCCTGCTTCACCTTTTCTAAAGAAAAGGTAGGTAATCAGATGATTATATGAAATAGCATATCTTTCTGATAATGGGCAACAGGAAGAGTGGGTAAACATTAGGAAGCATATTTAAGGAACATTTTATCTAATTCTACAGACTGATATATTACCCTGCAAAAAACTTCATGGACTGTAGGCTATTTTAGAGTTATTTAATTATGGTAATAAATATTGACTCCTGGCTCATTTTCATCCTGTTATCATGGTACTACTACTACTACTACTACTAGATGCACTCAATGCTGTGTACTAAACATGTAAGAGACAGTTCCTAATCGACAGAGCTTATGTCTAATCAAATCAGACAAACAAATAAGACAAATAATAACGGAATTACTTAAGGGGGAATGATAAAACTGACATGTGTATGAACAATTCAATAGCAGTTAGGAGTTAAAAGTAGCATCCATAAGGTTTGTTTTTTATCTGTCAAATGATTTCCTTGAAATGGGCTACATATAGATTGAGAAACTAAACAATATGCTCTAAATAGCTCTATGGGTTGACTATGTTAATATCGATAGATATATATTAAATAATTTTAACAAGGAGGCCTCAATAGCCCAGGGTACCAACTCAGTGGACACACCTGATAAGGCTTTTATCATGGGCCAACAACCACCTCTGAAAAACCTACAATTGCTCAAACACTCTGTAGTAAAAAACAGAGGAGGTGTTACTACAGATTGTTTGAGCAATTTCACTCTGTAGGTTTTTCGGAGGTGGTTGTTGGCCCATGATAAAAGCCTTATCTGGTGTGTCCACTGAGTTGGTACCCTGGGCTATTGAGGCCTCCTTGTTAAAATTATTTAATATATATCTATCGATATTAACATAGTCAACCCATAGAGCTATTTAGAGCATATTGTTTAGTTTCTCATTTAGTTTTGCTCTTTGCAGATTTATTAATTTTCTACATATAGATTGGCCATATATGGTGCCATTGTGGTACCCATCACTGTTACCTTGCTTTGTTGAAAAAAAAATATTCTGGAAGCTGAAATAGTTTTGAGTTAGGGCAATGGTGGCCAGGGCAAAAATAAAATGATTTGGTATCCTGAGATGTATAGTTCTCACTTTAAATACATTTTTCCAAAATTTTCATCTGTGAAATGTTGGTATACAAAGAATCTATGTCAAGAGTTATGATGATGACTTCCTCAAGGTCACTTGTGATCCTTGAGTAAATTAATCATATGAGTGGCATCTCATAGAAAATATTTGGCGAAAGGGACAAAGAGCTTTTTGAAAAAATCCACAAAGATAGCGAGAGACTCCAAAATGGAATTTTGTAGAATAATGGGCATGCCGGGAGGATTCGTAAGTGATTTGTGGATTTTTGTTTAAACATTAACTGTAGGAATAACTGGTTGTTCAACAGTGAGAAAATATTTTTCTTTTATGGTGATATATCCTGCCTTATATTATGCAAATTCAACCAATAGTGAGATATCTGATTAAGTATATCAGTAGTGTCATCTTGCAAAAGGAAGTAGTAATTCCTGTCCAAGAGCTGTCTTTCAATTCCATTTACATGTGCCATACTACCCATGACCACTATTCCACCTCCCTTGTTGACTGGTTAATGATAATCTCCTGATTATGGGACAGTGAATGTAAGGCCTGTGTCTTCTCTGTTATTAAATTGTGGAAACGTTTCCTATTATTCTGTTTTCCCAACTCAACAACACCTTCTAACACACTTGTTGAAGGCAGTGATTAGCAGATCTTGTGGGCTTGAAGGTACCCATTTAGAATGTTTTTTTCCTCTGTAGAAGAATCTATATGATCAGAGGTCTGTTCTGAAAAAAAGTAAACTACCGGTAATTTGCATTTTAAGCGGTACAAGTTTATACGTGTTCAGAAATGGTCATATTTAGCTGTAGAGATGAATGAAAGACCATTTGTGAGTACTTGAATCTGAGTGTTGGTGACAGTAGTATTGGATAACCTAAGGATGGGTAAGTCTGTTACCATGGTGGTCTGTTGTAATGGCCTCTCCTCTTGCCTCTTCCTCTGGTTAGATAAAATTGACATCTGTTATTGTAACTGTGAACCTTCAGAGTTATTTTTTGTTGGTTGTCCATTCAAATATTTTCTAAAGAACTTTTTGAGGGACCTGGCAAAGGTGTTGGGGAAGCGCTAGTGGGAGGAGATGTAAAAAAAGTCATCAGATTCACTCCATATCTGCTTTTT